>NW_026608437.1:0-69012 GCF_029499605.1 Hyla sarda
AGACATTTCCCACGTCACTGTGAAGGAAAAGAAACCAATGTTATTATGGATATTTCCTCACTCCCAACCCATGAAATAAGAATCATTTGCTTGTTTATCTTACCTGATGCTCATCAGTGGCGAGGCTGCATGGCCGAGGACGACCGTCATGATGTAGCTGGTGGCAAGCCAGGCCGCACACCAAAACGCCAACAGGAGGGGGACGAACCCCAGTCCTTTTAGCTCCATTTCAGACAAGTAGAAAAAGAAGACGCTAATCTCACTATTCTCACTAATCGCACTGGAACAGACTGAAGGCTCGGGCGGCTGTCAGTGGGATGTCAGGCCTCCAGCTGTCTATGACATCACATGTGACATGTCAGAATGACTGCTTGTTTCTTTGAGCTGCCATGATTTAGTATCTGCTATAGACAGAACCTGATGTTTTTACTATGGACCTTACAGACCTCAGAACCCAAGTAATTAGTGCAGGGGCTCCATTTTGATCATCTCATATTTCACATTATTTGAGTTCCAGGGCTCAGATACATTTGCACCCTCTATAGCAGTGGTCTTCAAGCTGTGAACCCCCAACCGCTGCAGAACCACAACTCCCAGCATGCCCAGACAGCAACTTTGCATAAGGAAATAGTCTAATTAAACTTTTCTTATATATAGAATCCCTGAAATCTCCAATCTCTCCTTTTATTGCTTTATGATCTGTGTTACTTATTTGTAAAAAACAATGTTTGTGATTGTCTTCCCCCCACACACTTATGGGCTATCTCTTCAAACGACTTTATTTGACCTAAAGCGTATAATTGATTTACATAAATAAGCCCCTTTTCATCCAAAAGAGTGAATCTTTAATTTTAAGGAACTCTTTAAGTGCTTTATTCGACCATAATGAAGTAAAGTCAAAACTCCATGTGATTTAAAAAATAAATTTAAGTTCCCCCCATACTTAATTATCTAGATATGCATGGGTGTAGTGAGTATCCCAGCTTCCAAAATCTCAAAAATATCCTTCATTTTTCAGAGGCTTTTTCAAAAATGAAAGAAGCGATCTGATTGGTTGCTATGGGCAACTCAGAAACTTTTCCTCTGGGCAGGTTTTGATAAATCTCCCTCTATGGGGGAGATTCATTAAGACCAGTGTAGAGGAAGAGTTGTGCAGTTGCCCATAGCAACCAGATTGCTTCTTTCATTTTTCACAATGCCTTTGCAAAATGAAAGAAGCGATCTGATTGGTTGCTATGGGCAACTCAGCATATTTTCCTGGAAAAGTTTCTGAGTTGCCCATAGCAACCAATCAGATTACTTCCTTCATTTTTCAGAGACTTTTTCAAAAATGAAAGAAGCGATCTGATTGGTTGCTATGGGCAACTCAGCAGCTTTCCCCATAGACCACAATGGGCCTACTGGTTTCAATGGGCAAAAAATCAGAGTTAATGCACTAGACACAGTTCTCTATACCATTAACCCCTTCCCGACCTATGACATACCTGTACGTCATGGGTGGCAAGGTGTTCCCGACCCATGACATACAGGTACGTCATGAACATTTTTGCCGCTACTCGCGGCATCCCGCAGCGCCCGGTAAGATGGTGGCTATCACTGATAGCCAGCCATCTTACCATGCGACCACGGGGGGTTTCATCCCCCACCCCCCCCCCCCAGCGATCGCTGCTATCAGCTGGTCAACTCTGACTAGCTAATAGCAGCGTTTCGCTATCAGAATATTTAGCAGCGCGGTGTGTAAGTCCCGATCACGGGGATCGGGACACACACCGCTCTGCTAAGTGTCCCTTACCCATCCCCCGGCATCACTTACCCGACCATGCGGTGTCCCGAGTGGTCCCGTTGCGAGCGACGTCCTCCAGGCGGTCCCGGCGGCGCTGCGTCCCGGCGGCGCAGGTTGACCGCCAGATGAAGGGGCAGCCGACACGCCCCCTCAAAAAAAGCGCTATAGCAGAGCCAGAAATTGCCAAAGGCAGCGCTGCATCAGTCCCCCAAAAAATGTGAGTTCCTGGATTTAAATATCTATATTCAGGATGGCTGTTCGCATACTGCCAACTATTTTAAGGAGGTGAATGCAAACAGATACCTCGACTTTAACAGTTGCCATCTTAAATAATGGAAGAAGAACATTCCATTCGGTCAAATGAAAAGAATCCGAAGGAATTGTTCTTCCACACAAAAATACCTACAACAACTAGAGAACCTGGAGGATCGTTTTAAACAAAAAGGGTATCCCAAACCCCTTATACAAGGAGCACGCCAGAGAGTGGACGAATTAGAACAAAGTGCTTGCTTGAAAAATAATAAACAGGGTAATGCAGAGGGGGGTTATAATGATGAATTTGATTCTGTTTTTCTAACTAGGTATTACACTTCACACACCAATATTTTTTTATAATTTTTTTTTATTTTTTTTTTGTATAGGTAATATCACCAGCTCATATTATTGTGTCATGATTACTGGCACCATATGTAGTCCCCCAGTTATTCTTCTTTAGATGTTTTCCGTGTCCTGTGCAGTATCTCTCCCAGAAGTCCACTTGATGGCCCCCGTGGTGGTCTACACCCCGAAGTCATCAATTTTTACTCTAAGAGAGAGTGTGCAGCTGTTTCTGGAGACGGTCAACAATAACCTCTGCATGGTGGAATAATAGGTCACGATGTTTATCAGGATCAGTAGAAGCATCACCCACTCGATGATTATGATGGGGATTTCACGGATCTCGTCCCAGTCTTCATCATTATGGAATAATTCCTTTAATGTTTCATATCCAAAATAGAAAACTACACAGACAAAAGTCAGGCCACAGCAGGTGCATCTACTATGGTGGATGACTTTTTTTGCTCCTGGTAATTTATACATCTGGATGGACTGCCCAAGGTAGTATAAGGCTTCACATGTAATGGAAATTATCGTGCTGACAAAGTGTATCCTGGGATATTCTTCGGGGGACAATACATGCATAACAGCTGTGGAAAAACAGGAGGCCCACACAATGGCCAGCAGGATCCTCTGGATCAGGACCTGATGACCCCTGAACTCTTCAGTATGCATAACCATATACTTATAAATAAGAAAGGTTAGTACCAAAGTGCCAATGGACGTCCCTATAAATCCAATTCTGAATAATATGCTTTCGGGAAAGACATTTCCCACGTCACTGTGAAGGAAAAGAAACCAATGTTATTATGGATATTTCCTCACTCCCAACCCATGAAATAAGAATCATTTGCTTGTTTATCTTACCTGATGCTCATCAGTGGCGAGGCTGCATGGCCGAGGACGACCGTCATGATGTAGCTGGTGGCAAGCCAGGCCGCACACCAAAACGCCAACAGGAGGGGGACGAACCCCAGTCCTTTTAGCTCCATTTCAGACAAGTAGAAAAAGAAGACGCTAATCTCACTATTCTCACTAATCGCACTGGAACAGACTGAAGGCTCGGGCGGCTGTCAGTGGGATGTCAGGCCTCCAGCTGTCTATGACATCACATGTGACATGTCAGAATGACTGCTTGTTTCTTTGAGCTGCCATGATTTAGTATCTGCTATAGACAGAACCTGATGTTTTTACTATGGACCTTACAGACCTCAGAACCCAAGTAATTAGTGCAGGGGCTCCATTTTGATCATCTCATATTTCACATTATTTGAGTTCCAGGGCTCAGATACATTTGCACCCTCTATAGCAGTGGTCTTCAAGCTGTGAACCCCCAACCGCTGCAGAACCACAACTCCCAGCATGCCCAGACAGCAACTTTGCATAAGGAAATAGTCTAATTAAACTTTTCTTATATATAGAATCCCTGAAATCTCCAATCTCTCCTTTTATTGCTTTATGATCTGTGTTACTTATTTGTAAAAAACAATGTTTGTGATTGTCTTCCCCCCACACACTTATGGGCTATCTCTTCAAACGACTTTATTTGACCTAAAGCGTATAATTGATTTACATAAATAAGCCCCTTTTCATCCAAAAGAGTGAATCTTTAATTTTAAGGAACTCTTTAAGTGCTTTATTCGACCATAATGAAGTAAAGTCAAAACTCCATGTGATTTAAAAAATAAATTTAAGTTCCCCCCATACTTAATTATCTAGATATGCATGGGTGTAGTGAGTATCCCAGCTTCCAAAATCTCAAAAATATCCTTCATTTTTCAGAGGCTTTTTCAAAAATGAAAGAAGCGATCTGATTGGTTGCTATGGGCAACTCAGAAACTTTTCCTCTGGGCAGGTTTTGATAAATCTCCCTCTATGGGGGAGATTCATTAAGACCAGTGTAGAGGAAGAGTTGTGCAGTTGCCCATAGCAACCAGATTGCTTCTTTCATTTTTCACAATGCCTTTGCAAAATGAAAGAAGCGATCTGATTGGTTGCTATGGGCAACTCAGCATATTTTCCTGGAAAAGTTTCTGAGTTGCCCATAGCAACCAATCAGATTACTTCCTTCATTTTTCAGAGACTTTTTCAAAAATGAAAGAAGCGATCTGATTGGTTGCTATGGGCAACTCAGCAGCTTTCCCCATAGACCACAATGGGCCTACTGGTTTCAATGGGCAAAAAATCAGAGTTAATGCACTAGACACAGTTCTCTATACCATTAACCCCTTCCCGACCTATGACATACCTGTACGTCATGGGTGGCAAGGTGTTCCCGACCCATGACATACAGGTACGTCATGAACATTTTTGCCGCTACTCGCGGCATCCCGCAGCGCCCGGTAAGATGGTGGCTATCACTGATAGCCAGCCATCTTACCATGCGACCACGGGGGGTTTCATCCCCCACCCCCCCCCCCAGCGATCGCTGCTATCAGCTGGTCAACTCTGACTAGCTAATAGCAGCGTTTCGCTATCAGAATATTTAGCAGCGCGGTGTGTAAGTCCCGATCACGGGGATCGGGACACACACCGCTCTGCTAAGTGTCCCTTACCCATCCCCCGGCATCACTTACCCGACCATGCGGTGTCCCGAGTGGTCCCGTTGCGAGCGACGTCCTCCAGGCGGTCCCGGCGGCGCTGCGTCCCGGCGGCGCAGGTTGACCGCCAGATGAAGGGGCAGCCGACACGCCCCCTCAAAAAAAGCGCTATAGCAGAGCCAGAAATTGCCAAAGGCAGCGCTGCATCAGTCCCCCAAAAAATGTGAGTTCCTGGATTTAAATATCTATATTCAGGATGGCTGTTCGCATACTGCCAACTATTTTAAGGAGGTGAATGCAAACAGATACCTCGACTTTAACAGTTGCCATCTTAAATAATGGAAGAAGAACATTCCATTCGGTCAAATGAAAAGAATCCGAAGGAATTGTTCTTCCACACAAAAATACCTACAACAACTAGAGAACCTGGAGGATCGTTTTAAACAAAAAGGGTATCCCAAACCCCTTATACAAGGAGCACGCCAGAGAGTGGACGAATTAGAACAAAGTGCTTGCTTGAAAAATAATAAACAGGGTAATGCAGAGGGGGGTTATAATGATGAATTTGATTCTGTTTTTCTAACTAGGTATTACACTTCACACACCAATATTTTTTTATAATTTTTTTTTTTTTTTTTTTTGTATAGGTAATATCACCAGCTCATATTATTGTGTCATGATTACTGGCACCATATGTAGTCCCCCAGTTATTCTTCTTTAGATGTTTTCCGTGTCCTGTGCAGTATCTCTCCCAGAAGTCCACTTGATGGCCCCCGTGGTGGTCTACACCCCGAAGTCATCAATTTTTACTCTAAGAGAGAGTGTGCAGCTGTTTCTGGAGACGGTCAACAATAACCTCTGCATGGTGGAATAATAGGTCACGATGTTTATCAGGATCAGTAGAAGCATCACCCACTCGATGATTATGATGGGGATTTCACGGATCTCGTCCCAGTCTTCATCATTATGGAATAATTCCTTTAATGTTTCATATCCAAAATAGAAAACTACACAGACAAAAGTCAGGCCACAGCAGGTGCATCTACTATGGTGGATGACTTTTTTTGCTCCTGGTAATTTATACATCTGGATGGACTGCCCAAGGTAGTATAAGGCTTCACATGTAATGGAAATTATCGTGCTGACAAAGTGTATCCTGGGATATTCTTCGGGGGACAATACATGCATAACAGCTGTGGAAAAACAGGAGGCCCACACAATGGCCAGCAGGATCCTCTGGATCAGGACCTGATGACCCCTGAACTCTTCAGTATGCATAACCATATACTTATAAATAAGAAAGGTTAGTACCAAAGTGCCAATGGACGTCCCTATAAATCCAATTCTGAATAATATGCTTTCGGGAAAGACATTTCCCACGTCACTGTGAAGGAAAAGAAACCAATGTTATTATGGATATTTCCTCACTCCCAACCCATGAAATAAGAATCATTTGCTTGTTTATCTTACCTGATGCTCATCAGTGGCGAGGCTGCATGGCCGAGGACGACCGCCATGATGTAGCTGGTGGCAAGCCAGGCCGCACACCAAAACGCCAACAGGAGGGGGACGAACCCCAGTCCTTTTAGCTCCATTTCAGACAAGTAGAAAAAGAAGACGCTAATCTCACTATTCTCACTAATCGCACTGGAACAGACTGAAGGCTCGGGCGGCTGTCAGTGGGATGTCAGGCCTCCAGCTGTCTATGACATCACATGTGACATGTCAGAATGACTGCTTGTTTCTTTGAGCTGCCATGATTTAGTATCTGCTATAGACAGAACCTGATGTTTTTACTATGGACCTTACAGACCTCAGAACCCAAGTAATTAGTGCAGGGGCTCCATTTTGATCATCTCATATTTCACATTATTTGAGTTCCAGGGCTCAGATACATTTGCACCCTCTATAGCAGTGGTCTTCAAGCTGTGAACCCCCAACCGCTGCAGAACCACAACTCCCAGCATGCCCAGACAGCAACTTTGCATAAGGAAATAGTCTAATTAAACTTTTCTTATATATAGAATCCCTGAAATCTCCAATCTCTCCTTTTATTGCTTTATGATCTGTGTTACTTATTTGTAAAAAACAATGTTTGTGATTGTCTTCCCCCCACACACTTATGGGCTATCTCTTCAAACGACTTTATTTGACCTAAAGCGTATAATTGATTTACATAAATAAGCCCCTTTTCATCCAAAAGAGTGAATCTTTAATTTTAAGGAACTCTTTAAGTGCTTTATTCGACCATAATGAAGTAAAGTCAAAACTCCATGTGATTTAAAAAATAAATTTAAGTTCCCCCCATACTTAATTATCTAGATATGCATGGGTGTAGTGAGTATCCCAGCTTCCAAAATCTCAAAAATATCCTTCATTTTTCAGAGGCTTTTTCAAAAATGAAAGAAGCGATCTGATTGGTTGCTATGGGCAACTCAGAAACTTTTCCTCTGGGCAGGTTTTGATAAATCTCCCTCTATGGGGGAGATTCATTAAGACCAGTGTAGAGGAAGAGTTGTGCAGTTGCCCATAGCAACCAGATTGCTTCTTTCATTTTTCACAATGCCTTTGCAAAATGAAAGAAGCGATCTGATTGGTTGCTATGGGCAACTCAGCATATTTTCCTGGAAAAGTTTCTGAGTTGCCCATAGCAACCAATCAGATTACTTCCTTCATTTTTCAGAGACTTTTTCAAAAATGAAAGAAGCGATCTGATTGGTTGCTATGGGCAACTCAGCAGCTTTCCCCATAGACCACAATGGGCCTACTGGTTTCAATGGGCAAAAAATCAGAGTTAATGCACTAGACACAGTTCTCTATACCATTAACCCCTTCCCGACCTATGACATACCTGTACGTCATGGGTGGCAAGGTGTTCCCGACCCATGACATACAGGTACGTCATGAACATTTTTGCCGCTACTCGCGGCATCCCGCAGCGCCCGGTAAGATGGTGGCTATCACTGATAGCCAGCCATCTTACCATGCGACCACGGGGGGTTTCATCCCCCACCCCCCCCCCCAGCGATCGCTGCTATCAGCTGGTCAACTCTGACTAGCTAATAGCAGCGTTTCGCTATCAGAATATTTAGCAGCGCGGTGTGTAAGTCCCGATCACGGGGATCGGGACACACACCGCTCTGCTAAGTGTCCCTTACCCATCCCCCGGCATCACTTACCCGACCATGCGGTGTCCCGAGTGGTCCCGTTGCGAGCGACGTCCTCCAGGCGGTCCCGGCGGCGCTGCGTCCCGGCGGCGCAGGTTGACCGCCAGATGAAGGGGCAGCCGACACGCCCCCTCAAAAAAAGCGCTATAGCAGAGCCAGAAATTGCCAAAGGCAGCGCTGCATCAGTCCCCCAAAAAATGTGAGTTCCTGGATTTAAATATCTATATTCAGGATGGCTGTTCGCATACTGCCAACTATTTTAAGGAGGTGAATGCAAACAGATACCTCGACTTTAACAGTTGCCATCTTAAATAATGGAAGAAGAACATTCCATTCGGTCAAATGAAAAGAATCCGAAGGAATTGTTCTTCCACACAAAAATACCTACAACAACTAGAGAACCTGGAGGATCGTTTTAAACAAAAAGGGTATCCCAAACCCCTTATACAAGGAGCACGCCAGAGAGTGGACGAATTAGAACAAAGTGCTTGCTTGAAAAATAATAAACAGGGTAATGCAGAGGGGGGTTATAATGATGAATTTGATTCTGTTTTTCTAACTAGGTATTACACTTCACACACCAATATTTTTTTATAATTTTTTTTTTTTTTTTTTTTGTATAGGTAATATCACCAGCTCATATTATTGTGTCATGATTACTGGCACCATATGTAGTCCCCCAGTTATTCTTCTTTAGATGTTTTCCGTGTCCTGTGCAGTATCTCTCCCAGAAGTCCACTTGATGGCCCCCGTGGTGGTCTACACCCCGAAGTCATCAATTTTTACTCTAAGAGAGAGTGTGCAGCTGTTTCTGGAGACGGTCAACAATAACCTCTGCATGGTGGAATAATAGGTCACGATGTTTATCAGGATCAGTAGAAGCATCACCCACTCGATGATTATGATGGGGATTTCACGGATCTCGTCCCAGTCTTCATCATTATGGAATAATTCCTTTAATGTTTCATATCCAAAATAGAAAACTACACAGACAAAAGTCAGGCCACAGCAGGTGCATCTACTATGGTGGATGACTTTTTTTGCTCCTGGTAATTTATACATCTGGATGGACTGCCCAAGGTAGTATAAGGCTTCACATGTAATGGAAATTATCGTGCTGACAAAGTGTATCCTGGGATATTCTTCGGGGGACAATACATGCATAACAGCTGTGGAAAAACAGGAGGCCCACACAATGGCCAGCAGGATCCTCTGGATCAGGACCTGATGACCCCTGAACTCTTCAGTATGCATAACCATATACTTATAAATAAGAAAGGTTAGTACCAAAGTGCCAATGGACGTCCCTATAAATCCAATTCTGAATAATATGCTTTCGGGAAAGACATTTCCCACGTCACTGTGAAGGAAAAGAAACCAATGTTATTATGGATATTTCCTCACTCCCAACCCATGAAATAAGAATCATTTGCTTGTTTATCTTACCTGATGCTCATCAGTGGCGAGGCTGCATGGCCGAGGACGACCGTCATGATGTAGCTGGTGGCAAGCCAGGCCGCACACCAAAACGCCAACAGGAGGGGGACGAACCCCAGTCCTTTTAGCTCCATTTCAGACAAGTAGAAAAAGAAGACGCTAATCTCACTATTCTCACTAATCGCACTGGAACAGACTGAAGGCTCGGGCGGCTGTCAGTGGGATGTCAGGCCTCCAGCTGTCTATGACATCACATGTGACATGTCAGAATGACTGCTTGTTTCTTTGAGCTGCCATGATTTAGTATCTGCTATAGACAGAACCTGATGTTTTTACTATGGACCTTACAGACCTCAGAACCCAAGTAATTAGTGCAGGGGCTCCATTTTGATCATCTCATATTTCACATTATTTGAGTTCCAGGGCTCAGATACATTTGCACCCTCTATAGCAGTGGTCTTCAAGCTGTGAACCCCCAACCGCTGCAGAACCACAACTCCCAGCATGCCCAGACAGCAACTTTGCATAAGGAAATAGTCTAATTAAACTTTTCTTATATATAGAATCCCTGAAATCTCCAATCTCTCCTTTTATTGCTTTATGATCTGTGTTACTTATTTGTAAAAAACAATGTTTGTGATTGTCTTCCCCCCACACACTTATGGGCTATCTCTTCAAACGACTTTATTTGACCTAAAGCGTATAATTGATTTACATAAATAAGCCCCTTTTCATCCAAAAGAGTGAATCTTTAATTTTAAGGAACTCTTTAAGTGCTTTATTCGACCATAATGAAGTAAAGTCAAAACTCCATGTGATTTAAAAAATAAATTTAAGTTCCCCCCATACTTAATTATCTAGATATGCATGGGTGTAGTGAGTATCCCAGCTTCCAAAATCTCAAAAATATCCTTCATTTTTCAGAGGCTTTTTCAAAAATGAAAGAAGCGATCTGATTGGTTGCTATGGGCAACTCAGAAACTTTTCCTCTGGGCAGGTTTTGATAAATCTCCCTCTATGGGGGAGATTCATTAAGACCAGTGTAGAGGAAGAGTTGTGCAGTTGCCCATAGCAACCAGATTGCTTCTTTCATTTTTCACAATGCCTTTGCAAAATGAAAGAAGCGATCTGATTGGTTGCTATGGGCAACTCAGCATATTTTCCTGGAAAAGTTTCTGAGTTGCCCATAGCAACCAATCAGATTACTTCCTTCATTTTTCAGAGACTTTTTCAAAAATGAAAGAAGCGATCTGATTGGTTGCTATGGGCAACTCAGCAGCTTTCCCCATAGACCACAATGGGCCTACTGGTTTCAATGGGCAAAAAATCAGAGTTAATGCACTAGACACAGTTCTCTATACCATTAACCCCTTCCCGACCTATGACATACCTGTACGTCATGGGTGGCAAGGTGTTCCCGACCCATGACATACAGGTACGTCATGAACATTTTTGCCGCTACTCGCGGCATCCCGCAGCGCCCGGTAAGATGGTGGCTATCACTGATAGCCAGCCATCTTACCATGCGACCACGGGGGGTTTCATCCCCCACCCCCCCCCCCAGCGATCGCTGCTATCAGCTGGTCAACTCTGACTAGCTAATAGCAGCGTTTCGCTATCAGAATATTTAGCAGCGCGGTGTGTAAGTCCCGATCACGGGGATCGGGACACACACCGCTCTGCTAAGTGTCCCTTACCCATCCCCCGGCATCACTTACCCGACCATGCGGTGTCCCGAGTGGTCCCGTTGCGAGCGACGTCCTCCAGGCGGTCCCGGCGGCGCTGCGTCCCGGCGGCGCAGGTTGACCGCCAGATGAAGGGGCAGCCGACACGCCCCCTCAAAAAAAGCGCTATAGCAGAGCCAGAAATTGCCAAAGGCAGCGCTGCATCAGTCCCCCAAAAAATGTGAGTTCCTGGATTTAAATATCTATATTCAGGATGGCTGTTCGCATACTGCCAACTATTTTAAGGAGGTGAATGCAAACAGATACCTCGACTTTAACAGTTGCCATCTTAAATAATGGAAGAAGAACATTCCATTCGGTCAAATGAAAAGAATCCGAAGGAATTGTTCTTCCACACAAAAATACCTACAACAACTAGAGAACCTGGAGGATCGTTTTAAACAAAAAGGGTATCCCAAACCCCTTATACAAGGAGCACGCCAGAGAGTGGACGAATTAGAACAAAGTGCTTGCTTGAAAAATAATAAACAGGGTAATGCAGAGGGGGGTTATAATGATGAATTTGATTCTGTTTTTCTAACTAGGTATTACACTTCACACACCAATATTTTTTTATAATTTTTTTTTTTTTTTTTTTTGTATAGGTAATATCACCAGCTCATATTATTGTGTCATGATTACTGGCACCATATGTAGTCCCCCAGTTATTCTTCTTTAGATGTTTTCCGTGTCCTGTGCAGTATCTCTCCCAGAAGTCCACTTGATGGCCCCCGTGGTGGTCTACACCCCGAAGTCATCAATTTTTACTCTAAGAGAGAGTGTGCAGCTGTTTCTGGAGACGGTCAACAATAACCTCTGCATGGTGGAATAATAGGTCACGATGTTTATCAGGATCAGTAGAAGCATCACCCACTCGATGATTATGATGGGGATTTCACGGATCTCGTCCCAGTCTTCATCATTATGGAATAATTCCTTTAATGTTTCATATCCAAAATAGAAAACTACACAGACAAAAGTCAGGCCACAGCAGGTGCATCTACTATGGTGGATGACTTTTTTTGCTCCTGGTAATTTATACATCTGGATGGACTGCCCAAGGTAGTATAAGGCTTCACATGTAATGGAAATTATCGTGCTGACAAAGTGTATCCTGGGATATTCTTCGGGGGACAATACATGCATAACAGCTGTGGAAAAACAGGAGGCCCACACAATGGCCAGCAGGATCCTCTGGATCAGGACCTGATGACCCCTGAACTCTTCAGTATGCATAACCATATACTTATAAATAAGAAAGGTTAGTACCAAAGTGCCAATGGACGTCCCTATAAATCCAATTCTGAATAATATGCTTTCGGGAAAGACATTTCCCACGTCACTGTGAAGGAAAAGAAACCAATGTTATTATGGATATTTCCTCACTCCCAACCCATGAAATAAGAATCATTTGCTTGTTTATCTTACCTGATGCTCATCAGTGGCGAGGCTGCATGGCCGAGGACGACCGTCATGATGTAGCTGGTGGCAAGCCAGGCCGCACACCAAAACGCCAACAGGAGGGGGACGAACCCCAGTCCTTTTAGCTCCATTTCAGACAAGTAGAAAAAGAAGACGCTAATCTCACTATTCTCACTAATCGCACTGGAACAGACTGAAGGCTCGGGCGGCTGTCAGTGGGATGTCAGGCCTCCAGCTGTCTATGACATCACATGTGACATGTCAGAATGACTGCTTGTTTCTTTGAGCTGCCATGATTTAGTATCTGCTATAGACAGAACCTGATGTTTTTACTATGGACCTTACAGACCTCAGAACCCAAGTAATTAGTGCAGGGGCTCCATTTTGATCATCTCATATTTCACATTATTTGAGTTCCAGGGCTCAGATACATTTGCACCCTCTATAGCAGTGGTCTTCAAGCTGTGAACCCCCAACCGCTGCAGAACCACAACTCCCAGCATGCCCAGACAGCAACTTTGCATAAGGAAATAGTCTAATTAAACTTTTCTTATATATAGAATCCCTGAAATCTCCAATCTCTCCTTTTATTGCTTTATGATCTGTGTTACTTATTTGTAAAAAACAATGTTTGTGATTGTCTTCCCCCCACACACTTATGGGCTATCTCTTCAAACGACTTTATTTGACCTAAAGCGTATAATTGATTTACATAAATAAGCCCCTTTTCATCCAAAAGAGTGAATCTTTAATTTTAAGGAACTCTTTAAGTGCTTTATTCGACCATAATGAAGTAAAGTCAAAACTCCATGTGATTTAAAAAATAAATTTAAGTTCCCCCCATACTTAATTATCTAGATATGCATGGGTGTAGTGAGTATCCCAGCTTCCAAAATCTCAAAAATATCCTTCATTTTTCAGAGGCTTTTTCAAAAATGAAAGAAGCGATCTGATTGGTTGCTATGGGCAACTCAGAAACTTTTCCTCTGGGCAGGTTTTGATAAATCTCCCTCTATGGGGGAGATTCATTAAGACCAGTGTAGAGGAAGAGTTGTGCAGTTGCCCATAGCAACCAGATTGCTTCTTTCATTTTTCACAATGCCTTTGCAAAATGAAAGAAGCGATCTGATTGGTTGCTATGGGCAACTCAGCATATTTTCCTGGAAAAGTTTCTGAGTTGCCCATAGCAACCAATCAGATTACTTCCTTCATTTTTCAGAGACTTTTTCAAAAATGAAAGAAGCGATCTGATTGGTTGCTATGGGCAACTCAGCAGCTTTCCCCATAGACCACAATGGGCCTACTGGTTTCAATGGGCAAAAAATCAGAGTTAATGCACTAGACACAGTTCTCTATACCATTAACCCCTTCCCGACCTATGACATACCTGTACGTCATGGGTGGCAAGGTGTTCCCGACCCATGACATACAGGTACGTCATGAACATTTTTGCCGCTACTCGCGGCATCCCGCAGCGCCCGGTAAGATGGTGGCTATCACTGATAGCCAGCCATCTTACCATGCGACCACGGGGGGTTTCATCCCCCACCCCCCCCCCCCCCAGCGATCGCTGCTATCAGCTGGTCAACTCTGACTAGCTAATAGCAGCGTTTCGCTATCAGAATATTTAGCAGCGCGGTGTGTAAGTCCCGATCACGGGGATCGGGACACACACCGCTCTGCTAAGTGTCCCTTACCCATCCCCCGGCATCACTTACCCGACCATGCGGTGTCCCGAGTGGTCCCGTTGCGAGCGACGTCCTCCAGGCGGTCCCGGCGGCGCTGCGTCCCGGCGGCGCAGGTTGACCGCCAGATGAAGGGGCAGCCGACACGCCCCCTCAAAAAAAGCGCTATAGCAGAGCCAGAAATTGCCAAAGGCAGCGCTGCATCAGTCCCCCAAAAAATGTGAGTTCCTGGATTTAAATATCTATATTCAGGATGGCTGTTCGCATACTGCCAACTATTTTAAGGAGGTGAATGCAAACAGATACCTCGACTTTAACAGTTGCCATCTTAAATAATGGAAGAAGAACATTCCATTCGGTCAAATGAAAAGAATCCGAAGGAATTGTTCTTCCACACAAAAATACCTACAACAACTAGAGAACCTGGAGGATCGTTTTAAACAAAAAGGGTATCCCAAACCCCTTATACAAGGAGCACGCCAGAGAGTGGACGAATTAGAACAAAGTGCTTGCTTGAAAAATAATAAACAGGGTAATGCAGAGGGGGGTTATAATGATGAATTTGATTCTGTTTTTCTAACTAGGTATTACACTTCACACACCAATATTTTTTTATAATTTTTTTTTTTTTTTTTTTTGTATAGGTAATATCACCAGCTCATATTATTGTGTCATGATTACTGGCACCATATGTAGTCCCCCAGTTATTCTTCTTTAGATGTTTTCCGTGTCCTGTGCAGTATCTCTCCCAGAAGTCCACTTGATGGCCCCCGTGGTGGTCTACACCCCGAAGTCATCAATTTTTACTCTAAGAGAGAGTGTGCAGCTGTTTCTGGAGACGGTCAACAATAACCTCTGCATGGTGGAATAATAGGTCACGATGTTTATCAGGATCAGTAGAAGCATCACCCACTCGATGATTATGATGGGGATTTCACGGATCTCGTCCCAGTCTTCATCATTATGGAATAATTCCTTTAATGTTTCATATCCAAAATAGAAAACTACACAGACAAAAGTCAGGCCACAGCAGGTGCATCTACTATGGTGGATGACTTTTTTTGCTCCTGGTAATTTATACATCTGGATGGACTGCCCAAGGTAGTATAAGGCTTCACATGTAATGGAAATTATCGTGCTGACAAAGTGTATCCTGGGATATTCTTCGGGGGACAATACATGCATAACAGCTGTGGAAAAACAGGAGGCCCACACAATGGCCAGCAGGATCCTCTGGATCAGGACCTGATGACCCCTGAACTCTTCAGTATGCATAACCATATACTTATAAATAAGAAAGGTTAGTACCAAAGTGCCAATGGACGTCCCTATGAATCCAATTCTGAATAATATGCTTTCGGGAAAGACATTTCCCACGTCACTGTGAAGGAAAAGAAACCAATGTTATTATGGATATTTCCTCACTCCCAACCCATGAAATAAGAATCATTTGCTTGTTTATCTTACCTGATGCTCATCAGTGGCGAGGCTGCATGGCCGAGGACGACCGTCATGATGTAGCTGGTGGCAAGCCAGGCCGCACACCAAAACGCCAACAGGAGGGGGACGAACCCCAGTCCTTTTAGCTCCATTTCAGACAAGTAGAAAAAGAAGACGCTAATCTCACTATTCTCACTAATCGCACTGGAACAGACTGAAGGCTCGGGCGGCTGTCAGTGGGATGTCAGGCCTCCAGCTGTCTATGACATCACATGTGACATGTCAGAATGACTGCTTGTTTCTTTGAGCTGCCATGATTTAGTATCTGCTATAGACAGAACCTGATGTTTTTACTATGGACCTTACAGACCTCAGAACCCAAGTAATTAGTGCAGGGGCTCCATTTTGATCATCTCATATTTCACATTATTTGAGTTCCAGGGCTCAGATACATTTGCACCCTCTATAGCAGTGGTCTTCAAGCTGTGAACCCCCAACCGCTGCAGAACCACAACTCCCAGCATGCCCAGACAGCAACTTTGCATAAGGAAATAGTCTAATTAAACTTTTCTTATATATAGAATCCCTGAAATCTCCAATCTCTCCTTTTATTGCTTTATGATCTGTGTTACTTATTTGTAAAAAACAATGTTTGTGATTGTCTTCCCCCCACACACTTATGGGCTATCTCTTCAAACGACTTTATTTGACCTAAAGCGTATAATTGATTTACATAAATAAGCCCCTTTTCATCCAAAAGAGTGAATCTTTAATTTTAAGGAACTCTTTAAGTGCTTTATTCGACCATAATGAAGTAAAGTCAAAACTCCATGTGATTTAAAAAATAAATTTAAGTTCCCCCCATACTTAATTATCTAGATATGCATGGGTGTAGTGAGTATCCCAGCTTCCAAAATCTCAAAAATATCCTTCATTTTTCAGAGGCTTTTTCAAAAATGAAAGAAGCGATCTGATTGGTTGCTATGGGCAACTCAGAAACTTTTCCTCTGGGCAGGTTTTGATAAATCTCCCTCTATGGGGGAGATTCATTAAGACCAGTGTAGAGGAAGAGTTGTGCAGTTGCCCATAGCAACCAGATTGCTTCTTTCATTTTTCACAATGCCTTTGCAAAATGAAAGAAGCGATCTGATTGGTTGCTATGGGCAACTCAGCATATTTTCCTGGAAAAGTTTCTGAGTTGCCCATAGCAACCAATCAGATTACTTCCTTCATTTTTCAGAGACTTTTTCAAAAATGAAAGAAGCGATCTGATTGGTTGCTATGGGCAACTCAGCAGCTTTCCCCATAGACCACAATGGGCCTACTGGTTTCAATGGGCAAAAAATCAGAGTTAATGCACTAGACACAGTTCTCTATACCATTAACCCCTTCCCGACCTATGACATACCTGTACGTCATGGGTGGCAAGGTGTTCCCGACCCATGACATACAGGTACGTCATGAACATTTTTGCCGCTACTCGCGGCATCCCGCAGCGCCCGGTAAGATGGTGGCTATCACTGATAGCCAGCCATCTTACCATGCGACCACGGGGGGTTTCATCCCCCACCCCCCCCCCCCAGCGATCGCTGCTATCAGCTGGTCAACTCTGACTAGCTAATAGCAGCGTTTCGCTATCAGAATATTTAGCAGCGCGGTGTGTAAGTCCCGATCACGGGGATCGGGACACACACCGCTCTGCTAAGTGTCCCTTACCCATCCCCCGGCATCACTTACCCGACCATGCGGTGTCCCGAGTGGTCCCGTTGCGAGCGACGTCCTCCAGGCGGTCCCGGCGGCGCTGCGTCCCGGCGGCGCAGGTTGACCGCCAGATGAAGGGGCAGCCGACACGCCCCCTCAAAAAAAGCGCTATAGCAGAGCCAGAAATTGCCAAAGGCAGCGCTGCATCAGTCCCCCAAAAAATGTGAGTTCCTGGATTTAAATATCTATATTCAGGATGGCTGTTCGCATACTGCCAACTATTTTAAGGAGGTGAATGCAAACAGATACCTCGACTTTAACAGTTGCCATCTTAAATAATGGAAGAAGAACATTCCATTCGGTCAAATGAAAAGAATCCGAAGGAATTGTTCTTCCACACAAAAATACCTACAACAACTAGAGAACCTGGAGGATCGTTTTAAACAAAAAGGGTATCCCAAACCCCTTATACAAGGAGCACGCCAGAGAGTGGACGAATTAGAACAAAGTGCTTGCTTGAAAAATAATAAACAGGGTAATGCAGAGGGGGGTTATAATGATGAATTTGATTCTGTTTTTCTAACTAGGTATTACACTTCACACACCAATATTTTTTTATAATTTTTTTTTTTTTTTTTTTTGTATAGGTAATATCACCAGCTCATATTATTGTGTCATGATTACTGGCACCATATGTAGTCCCCCAGTTATTCTTCTTTAGATGTTTTCCGTGTCCTGTGCAGTATCTCTCCCAGAAGTCCACTTGATGGCCCCCGTGGTGGTCTACACCCCGAAGTCATCAATTTTTACTCTAAGAGAGAGTGTGCAGCTGTTTCTGGAGACGGTCAACAATAACCTCTGCATGGTGGAATAATAGGTCACGATGTTTATCAGGATCAGTAGAAGCATCACCCACTCGATGATTATGATGGGGATTTCACGGATCTCGTCCCAGTCTTCATCATTATGGAATAATTCCTTTAATGTTTCATATCCAAAATAGAAAACTACACAGACAAAAGTCAGGCCACAGCAGGTGCATCTACTATGGTGGATGACTTTTTTTGCTCCTGGTAATTTATACATCTGGATGGACTGCCCAAGGTAGTATAAGGCTTCACATGTAATGGAAATTATCGTGCTGACAAAGTGTATCCTGGGATATTCTTCGGGGGACAATACATGCATAACAGCTGTGGAAAAACAGGAGGCCCACACAATGGCCAGCAGGATCCTCTGGATCAGGACCTGATGACCCCTGAACTCTTCAGTATGCATAACCATATACTTATAAATAAGAAAGGTTAGTACCAAAGTGCCAATGGACGTCCCTATGAATCCAATTCTGAATAATATGCTTTCGGGAAAGACATTTCCCACGTCACTGTGAAGGAAAAGAAACCAATGTTATTATGGATATTTCCTCACTCCCAACCCATGAAATAAGAATCATTTGCTTGTTTATCTTACCTGATGCTCATCAGTGGCGAGGCTGCATGGCCGAGGACGACCGTCATGATGTAGCTGGTGGCAAGCCAGGCCGCACACCAAAACGCCAACAGGAGGGGGACGAACCCCAGTCCTTTTAGCTCCATTTCAGACAAGTAGAAAAAGAAGACGCTAATCTCACTATTCTCACTAATCGCACTGGAACAGACTGAAGGCTCGGGCGGCTGTCAGTGGGATGTCAGGCCTCCAGCTGTCTATGACATCACATGTGACATGTCAGAATGACTGCTTGTTTCTTTGAGCTGCCATGATTTAGTATCTGCTATAGACAGAACCTGATGTTTTTACTATGGACCTTACAGACCTCAGAACCCAAGTAATTAGTGCAGGGGCTCCATTTTGATCATCTCATATTTCACATTATTTGAGTTCCAGGGCTCAGATACATTTGCACCCTCTATAGCAGTGGTCTTCAAGCTGTGAACCCCCAACCGCTGCAGAACCACAACTCCCAGCATGCCCAGACAGCAACTTTGCATAAGGAAATAGTCTAATTAAACTTTTCTTATATATAGAATCCCTGAAATCTCCAATCTCTCCTTTTATTGCTTTATGATCTGTGTTACTTATTTGTAAAAAACAATGTTTGTGATTGTCTTCCCCCCACACACTTATGGGCTATCTCTTCAAACGACTTTATTTGACCTAAAGCGTATAATTGATTTACATAAATAAGCCCCTTTTCATCCAAAAGAGTGAATCTTTAATTTTAAGGAACTCTTTAAGTGCTTTATTCGACCATAATGAAGTAAAGTCAAAACTCCATGTGATTTAAAAAATAAATTTAAGTTCCCCCCATACTTAATTATCTAGATATGCATGGGTGTAGTGAGTATCCCAGCTTCCAAAATCTCAAAAATATCCTTCATTTTTCAGAGGCTTTTTCAAAAATGAAAGAAGCGATCTGATTGGTTGCTATGGGCAACTCAGAAACTTTTCCTCTGGGCAGGTTTTGATAAATCTCCCTCTATGGGGGAGATTCATTAAGACCAGTGTAGAGGAAGAGTTGTGCAGTTGCCCATAGCAACCAGATTGCTTCTTTCATTTTTCACAATGCCTTTGCAAAATGAAAGAAGCGATCTGATTGGTTGCTATGGGCAACTCAGCATATTTTCCTGGAAAAGTTTCTGAGTTGCCCATAGCAACCAATCAGATTACTTCCTTCATTTTTCAGAGACTTTTTCAAAAATGAAAGAAGCGATCTGATTGGTTGCTATGGGCAACTCAGCAGCTTTCCCCATAGACCACAATGGGCCTACTGGTTTCAATGGGCAAAAAATCAGAGTTAATGCACTAGACACAGTTCTCTATACCATTAACCCCTTCCCGACCTATGACATACCTGTACGTCATGGGTGGCAAGGTGTTCCCGACCCATGACATACAGGTACGTCATGAACATTTTTGCCGCTACTCGCGGCATCCCGCAGCGCCCGGTAAGATGGTGGCTATCACTGATAGCCAGCCATCTTACCATGCGACCACGGGGGGTTTCATCCCCCACCCCCCCCCCCCCAGCGATCGCTGCTATCAGCTGGTCAACTCTGACTAGCTAATAGCAGCGTTTCGCTATCAGAATATTTAGCAGCGCGGTGTGTAAGTCCCGATCACGGGGATCGGGACACACACCGCTCTGCTAAGTGTCCCTTACCCATCCCCCGGCATCACTTACCCGACCATGCGGTGTCCCGAGTGGTCCCGTTGCGAGCGACGTCCTCCAGGCGGTCCCGGCGGCGCTGCGTCCCGGCGGCGCAGGTTGACCGCCAGATGAAGGGGCAGCCGACACGCCCCCTCAAAAAAAGCGCTATAGCAGAGCCAGAAATTGCCAAAGGCAGCGCTGCATCAGTCCCCCAAAAAATGTGAGTTCCTGGATTTAAATATCTATATTCAGGATGGCTGTTCGCATACTGCCAACTATTTTAAGGAGGTGAATGCAAACAGATACCTCGACTTTAACAGTTGCCATCTTAAATAATGGAAGAAGAACATTCCATTCGGTCAAATGAAAAGAATCCGAAGGAATTGTTCTTCCACACAAAAATACCTACAACAACTAGAGAACCTGGAGGATCGTTTTAAACAAAAAGGGTATCCCAAACCCCTTATACAAGGAGCACGCCAGAGAGTGGACGAATTAGAACAAAGTGCTTGCTTGAAAAATAATAAACAGGGTAATGCAGAGGGGGGTTATAATGATGAATTTGATTCTGTTTTTCTAACTAGGTATTACACTTCACACACCAATATTTTTTTATAATTTTTTTTTTTTTTTTTTTTTGTATAGGTAATATCACCAGCTCATATTATTGTGTCATGATTACTGGCACCATATGTAGTCCCCCAGTTATTCTTCTTTAGATGTTTTCCGTGTCCTGTGCAGTATCTCTCCCAGAAGTCCACTTGATGGCCCCCGTGGTGGTCTACACCCCGAAGTCATCAATTTTTACTCTAAGAGAGAGTGTGCAGCTGTTTCTGGAGACGGTCAACAATAACCTCTGCATGGTGGAATAATAGGTCACGATGTTTATCAGGATCAGTAGAAGCATCACCCACTCGATGATTATGATGGGGATTTCACGGATCTCGTCCCAGTCTTCATCATTATGGAATAATTCCTTTAATGTTTCATATCCAAAATAGAAAACTACACAGACAAAAGTCAGGCCACAGCAGGTGCATCTACTATGGTGGATGACTTTTTTTGCTCCTGGTAATTTATACATCTGGATGGACTGCCCAAGGTAGTATAAGGCTTCACATGTAATGGAAATTATCGTGCTGACAAAGTGTATCCTGGGATATTCTTCGGGGGACAATACATGCATAACAGCTGTGGAAAAACAGGAGGCCCACACAATGGCCAGCAGGATCCTCTGGATCAGGACCTGATGACCCCTGAACTCTTCAGTATGCATAACCATATACTTATAAATAAGAAAGGTTAGTACCAAAGTGCCAATGGACGTCCCTATGAATCCAATTCTGAATAATATGCTTTCGGGAAAGACATTTCCCACGTCACTGTGAAGGAAAAGAAACCAATGTTATTATGGATATTTCCTCACTCCCAACCCATGAAATAAGAATCATTTGCTTGTTTATCTTACCTGATGCTCATCAGTGGCGAGGCTGCATGGCCGAGGACGACCGTCATGATGTAGCTGGTGGCAAGCCAGGCCGCACACCAAAACGCCAACAGGAGGGGGACGAACCCCAGTCCTTTTAGCTCCATTTCAGACAAGTAGAAAAAGAAGACGCTAATCTCACTATTCTCACTAATCGCACTGGAACAGACTGAAGGCTCGGGCGGCTGTCAGTGGGATGTCAGGCCTCCAGCTGTCTATGACATCACATGTGACATGTCAGAATGACTGCTTGTTTCTTTGAGCTGCCATGATTTAGTATCTGCTATAGACAGAACCTGATGTTTTTACTATGGACCTTACAGACCTCAGAACCCAAGTAATTAGTGCAGGGGCTCCATTTTGATCATCTCATATTTCACATTATTTGAGTTCCAGGGCTCAGATACATTTGCACCCTCTATAGCAGTGGTCTTCAAGCTGTGAACCCCCAACCGCTGCAGAACCACAACTCCCAGCATGCCCAGACAGCAACTTTGCATAAGGAAATAGTCTAATTAAACTTTTCTTATATATAGAATCCCTGAAATCTCCAATCTCTCCTTTTATTGCTTTATGATCTGTGTTACTTATTTGTAAAAAAACAATGTTTGTGATTGTCTTCCCCCCACACACTTATGGGCTATCTCTTCAAACGACTTTATTTGACCTAAAGCGTATAATTGATTTACATAAATAAGCCCCTTTTCATCCAAAAGAGTGAATCTTTAATTTTAAGGAACTCTTTAAGTGCTTTATTCGACCATAATGAAGTAAAGTCAAAACTCCATGTGATTTAAAAAATAAATTTAAGTTCCCCCCATACTTAATTATCTAGATATGCATGGGTGTAGTGAGTATCCCAGCTTCCAAAATCTCAAAAATATCCTTCATTTTTCAGAGGCTTTTTCAAAAATGAAAGAAGCGATCTGATTGGTTGCTATGGGCAACTCAGAAACTTTTCCTCTGGGCAGGTTTTGATAAATCTCCCTCTATGGGGGAGATTCATTAAGACCAGTGTAGAGGAAGAGTTGTGCAGTTGCCCATAGCAACCAGATTGCTTCTTTCATTTTTCACAATGCCTTTGCAAAATGAAAGAAGCGATCTGATTGGTTGCTATGGGCAACTCAGCATATTTTCCTGGAAAAGTTTCTGAGTTGCCCATAGCAACCAATCAGATTACTTCCTTCATTTTTCAGAGACTTTTTCAAAAATGAAAGAAGCGATCTGATTGGTTGCTATGGGCAACTCAGCAGCTTTCCCCATAGACCACAATGGGCCTACTGGTTTCAATGGGCAAAAAATCAGAGTTAATGCACTAGACACAGTTCTCTATACCATTAACCCCTTCCCGACCTATGACATACCTGTACGTCATGGGTGGCAAGGTGTTCCCGACCCATGACATACAGGTACGTCATGAACATTTTTGCCGCTACTCGCGGCATCCCGCAGCGCCCGGTAAGATGGTGGCTATCACTGATAGCCAGCCATCTTACCATGCGACCACGGGGGGTTTCATCCCCCACCCCCCCCCCCAGCGATCGCTGCTATCAGCTGGTCAACTCTGACTAGCTAATAGCAGCGTTTCGCTATCAGAATATTTAGCAGCGCGGTGTGTAAGTCCCGATCACGGGGATCGGGACACACACCGCTCTGCTAAGTGTCCCTTACCCATCCCCCGGCATCACTTACCCGACCATGCGGTGTCCCGAGTGGTCCCGTTGCGAGCGACGTCCTCCAGGCGGTCCCGGCGGCGCTGCGTCCCGGCGGCGCAGGTTGACCGCCAGATGAAGGGGCAGCCGACACGCCCCCTCAAAAAAAGCGCTATAGCAGAGCCAGAAATTGCCAAAGGCAGCGCTGCATCAGTCCCCCAAAAAATGTGAGTTCCTGGATTTAAATATCTATATTCAGGATGGCTGTTCGCATACTGCCAACTATTTTAAGGAGGTGAATGCAAACAGATACCTCGACTTTAACAGTTGCCATCTTAAATAATGGAAGAAGAACATTCCATTCGGTCAAATGAAAAGAATCCGAAGGAATTGTTCTTCCACACAAAAATACCTACAACAACTAGAGAACCTGGAGGATCGTTTTAAACAAAAAGGGTATCCCAAACCCCTTATACAAGGAGCACGCCAGAGAGTGGATGAATTAGAACAAAGTGCTTGCTTGAAAAATAATAAACAGGGTAATGCAGAGGGGGGTTATAATGATGAATTTGATTCTGTTTTTCTAACTAGGTATTACACTTCACACACCAATATTTTTTTATAATTTTTTTTTATTTTTTTTTTGTATAGGTAATATCACCAGCTCATATTATTGTGTCATGATTACTGGCACCATATGTAGTCCCCCAGTTATTCTTCTTTAGATGTTTTCCGTGTCCTGTGCAGTATCTCTCCCAGAAGTCCACTTGATGGCCCCCGTGGTGGTCTACACCCCGAAGTCATCAATTTTTACTCTAAGAGAGAGTGTGCAGCTGTTTCTGGAGACGGTCAACAATAACCTCTGCATGGTGGAATAATAGGTCACGATGTTTATCAGGATCAGTAGAAGCATCACCCACTCGATGATTATGATGGGGATTTCACGGATCTCGTCCCAGTCTTCATCATTATGGAATAATTCCTTTAATGTTTCATATCCAAAATAGAAAACTACACAGACAAAAGTCAGGCCACAGCAGGTGCATCTACTATGGTGGATGACTTTTTTTGCTCCTGGTAATTTATACATCTGGATGGACTGCCCAAGGTAGTATAAGGCTTCACATGTAATGGAAATTATCGTGCTGACAAAGTGTATCCTGGGATATTCTTCGGGGGACAATACATGCATAACAGCTGTGGAAAAACAGGAGGCCCACACAATGGCCAGCAGGATCCTCTGGATCAGGACCTGATGACCCCTGAACTCTTCAGTATGCATAACCATATACTTATAAATAAGAAAGGTTAGTACCAAAGTGCCAATGGACGTCCCTATAAATCCAATTCTGAATAATATGCTTTCGGGAAAGACATTTCCCACGTCACTGTGAAGGAAAAGAAACCAATGTTATTATGGATATTTCCTCACTCCCAACCCATGAAATAAGAATCATTTGCTTGTTTATCTTACCTGATGCTCATCAGTGGCGAGGCTGCATGGCCGAGGACGACCGTCATGATGTAGCTGGTGGCAAGCCAGGCCGCACACCAAAACGCCAACAGGAGGGGGACGAACCCCAGTCCTTTTAGCTCCATTTCAGACAAGTAGAAAAAGAAGACGCTAATCTCACTATTCTCACTAATCGCACTGGAACAGACTGAAGGCTCGGGCGGCTGTCAGTGGGATGTCAGGCCTCCAGCTGTCTATGACATCACATGTGACATGTCAGAATGACTGCTTGTTTCTTTGAGCTGCCATGATTTAGTATCTGCTATAGACAGAACCTGATGTTTTTACTATGGACCTTACAGACCTCAGAACCCAAGTAATTAGTGCAGGGGCTCCATTTTGATCATCTCATATTTCACATTATTTGAGTTCCAGGGCTCAGATACATTTGCACCCTCTATAGCAGTGGTCTTCAAGCTGTGAACCCCCAACCGCTGCAGAACCACAACTCCCAGCATGCCCAGACAGCAACTTTGCATAAGGAAATAGTCTAATTAAACTTTTCTTATATATAGAATCCCTGAAATCTCCAATCTCTCCTTTTATTGCTTTATGATCTGTGTTACTTATTTGTAAAAAACAATGTTTGTGATTGTCTTCCCCCCACACACTTATGGGCTATCTCTTCAAACGACTTTATTTGACCTAAAGCGTATAATTGATTTACATAAATAAGCCCCTTTTCATCCAAAAGAGTGAATCTTTAATTTTAAGGAACTCTTTAAGTGCTTTATTCGACCATAATGAAGTAAAGTCAAAACTCCATGTGATTTAAAAAATAAATTTAAGTTCCCCCCATACTTAATTATCTAGATATGCATGGGTGTAGTGAGTATCCCAGCTTCCAAAATCTCAAAAATATCCTTCATTTTTCAGAGGCTTTTTCAAAAATGAAAGAAGCGATCTGATTGGTTGCTATGGGCAACTCAGAAACTTTTCCTCTGGGCAGGTTTTGATAAATCTCCCTCTATGGGGGAGATTCATTAAGACCAGTGTAGAGGAAGAGTTGTGCAGTTGCCCATAGCAACCAGATTGCTTCTTTCATTTTTCACAATGCCTTTGCAAAATGAAAGAAGCGATCTGATTGGTTGCTATGGGCAACTCAGCATATTTTCCTGGAAAAGTTTCTGAGTTGCCCATAGCAACCAATCAGATTACTTCCTTCATTTTTCAGAGACTTTTTCAAAAATGAAAGAAGCGATCTGATTGGTTGCTATGGGCAACTCAGCAGCTTTCCCCATAGACCACAATGGGCCTACTGGTTTCAATGGGCAAAAAATCAGAGTTAATGCACTAGACACAGTTCTCTATACCATTAACCCCTTCCCGACCTATGACATACCTGTACGTCATGGGTGGCAAGGTGTTCCCGACCCATGACATACAGGTACGTCATGAACATTTTTGCCGCTACTCGCGGCATCCCGCAGCGCCCGGTAAGATGGTGGCTATCACTGATAGCCAGCCATCTTACCATGCGACCACGGGGGGTTTCATCCCCCACCCCCCCCCCCAGCGATCGCTGCTATCAGCTGGTCAACTCTGACTAGCTAATAGCAGCGTTTCGCTATCAGAATATTTAGCAGCGCGGTGTGTAAGTCCCGATCACGGGGATCGGGACACACACCGCTCTGCTAAGTGTCCCTTACCCATCCCCCGGCATCACTTACCCGACCATGCGGTGTCCCGAGTGGTCCCGTTGCGAGCGACGTCCTCCAGGCGGTCCCGGCGGCGCTGCGTCCCGGCGGCGCAGGTTGACCGCCAGATGAAGGGGCAGCCGACACGCCCCCTCAAAAAAAGCGCTATAGCAGAGCCAGAAATTGCCAAAGGCAGCGCTGCATCAGTCCCCCAAAAAATGTGAGTTCCTGGATTTAAATATCTATATTCAGGATGGCTGTTCGCATACTGCCAACTATTTTAAGGAGGTGAATGCAAACAGATACCTCGACTTTAACAGTTGCCATCTTAAATAATGGAAGAAGAACATTCCATTCGGTCAAATGAAAAGAATCCGAAGGAATTGTTCTTCCACACAAAAATACCTACAACAACTAGAGAACCTGGAGGATCGTTTTAAACAAAAAGGGTATCCCAAACCCCTTATACAAGGAGCACGCCAGAGAGTGGACGAATTAGAACAAAGTGCTTGCTTGAAAAATAATAAACAGGGTAATGCAGAGGGGGGTTATAATGATGAATTTGATTCTGTTTTTCTAACTAGGTATTACACTTCACACACCAATATTTTTTTATAATTTTTTTTTTGTATAGGTAATATCACCAGCTCATATTATTGTGTCATGATTACTGGCACCATATGTAGTCCCCCAGTTATTCTTCTTTAGATGTTTTCCGTGTCCTGTGCAGTATCTCTCCCAGAAGTCCACTTGATGGCCCCCGTGGTGGTCTACACCCCGAAGTCATCAATTTTTACTCTAAGAGAGAGTGTGCAGCTGTTTCTGGAGACGGTCAACAATAACCTCTGCATGGTGGAATAATAGGTCACGATGTTTATCAGGATCAGTAGAAGCATCACCCACTCGATGATTATGATGGGGATTTCACGGATCTCGTCCCAGTCTTCATCATTATGGAATAATTCCTTTAATGTTTCATATCCAAAATAGAAAACTACACAGACAAAAGTCAGGCCACAGCAGGTGCATCTACTATGGTGGATGACTTTTTTTGCTCCTGGTAATTTATACATCTGGATGGACTGCCCAAGGTAGTATAAGGCTTCACATGTAATGGAAATTATCGTGCTGACAAAGTGTATCCTGGGATATTCTTCGGGGGACAATACATGCATAACAGCTGTGGAAAAACAGGAGGCCCACACAATGGCCAGCAGGATCCTCTGGATCAGGACCTGATGACCCCTGAACTCTTCAGTATGCATAACCATATACTTATAAATAAGAAAGGTTAGTACCAAAGTGCCAATGGACGTCCCTATAAATCCAATTCTGAATAATATGCTTTCGGGAAAGACATTTCCCACGTCACTGTGAAGGAAAAGAAACCAATGTTATTATGGATATTTCCTCACTCCCAACCCATGAAATAAGAATCATTTGCTTGTTTATCTTACCTGATGCTCATCAGTGGCGAGGCTGCATGGCCGAGGACGACCGTCATGATGTAGCTGGTGGCAAGCCAGGCCGCACACCAAAACGCCAACAGGAGGGGGACGAACCCCAGTCCTTTTAGCTCCATTTCAGACAAGTAGAAAAAGAAGACGCTAATCTCACTGGTGGAGATTTATCAAAACCTGTCCGGAGGAAAAGTTGCTGAGTTGCCCATAGTAACCAATCAGATCGCTTCTTTCATCTTTAAAAGGGCCTGTGCAAAATGAAAGAAGCGATCTGATTGGTTGCTATGGGCAACTGGGCAACTTTCCTCTGCACAGGTTTTGATAAATCTCCCCCACTATTCTCACTAATCGCACTGGAACAGACTGAAGGCTCGGGCGGCTGTCAGTGGGATGTCAGGCCTCCAGCTGTCTATGACATCACATGTGACATGTCAGAATGACTGCTTGTTTCTTTGAGCTGCCATGATTTAGTATCTGCTATAGACAGAACCTGATGTTTTTACTATGGACCTTACAGACCTCAGAACCCAAGTAATTAGTGCAGGGGCTCCATTTTGATCATCTCATATTTCACATTATTTGAGTTCCAGGGCTCAGATACATTTGCACCCTCTATAGCAGTGGTCTTCAAGCTGTGAACCCCCAACCGCTGCAGAACCACAACTCCCAGCATGCCCAGACAGCAACTTTGCATAAGGAAATAGTCTAATTAAACTTTTCTTATATATAGAATCCCTGAAATCTCCAATCTCTCCTTTTATTGCTTTATGATCTGTGTTACTTATTTGTAAAAAACAATGTTTGTGATTGTCTTCCCCCCACACACTTATGGGCTATCTCTTCAAACGACTTTATTTGACCTAAAGCGTATAATTGATTTACATAAATAAGCCCCTTTTCATCCAAAAGAGTGAATCTTTAATTTTAAGGAACTCTTTAAGTGCTTTATTCGACCATAATGAAGTAAAGTCAAAACTCCATGTGATTTAAAAAATAAATTTAAGTTCCCCCCATACTTAATTATCTAGATATGCATGGGTGTAGTGAGTATCCCAGCTTCCAAAATCTCAAAAATATCCTTCATTTTTCAGAGGCTTTTTCAAAAATGAAAGAAGCGATCTGATTGGTTGCTATGGGCAACTCAGAAACTTTTCCTCTGGGCAGGTTTTGATAAATCTCCCTCTATGGGGGAGATTCATTAAGACCAGTGTAGAGGAAGAGTTGTGCAGTTGCCCATAGCAACCAGATTGCTTCTTTCATTTTTCACAATGCCTTTGCAAAATGAAAGAAGCGATCTGATTGGTTGCTATGGGCAACTCAGCATATTTTCCTGGAAAAGTTTCTGAGTTGCCCATAGCAACCAATCAGATTACTTCCTTCATTTTTCAGAGACTTTTTCAAAAATGAAAGAAGCGATCTGATTGGTTGCTATGGGCAACTCAGCAGCTTTCCCCATAGACCACAATGGGCCTACTGGTTTCAATGGGCAAAAAATCAGAGTTAATGCACTAGACACAGTTCTCTATACCATTAACCCCTTCCCGACCTATGACATACCTGTACGTCATGGGTGGCAAGGTGTTCCCGACCCATGACATACAGGTACGTCATGAACATTTTTGCCGCTACTCGCGGCATCCCGCAGCGCCCGGTAAGATGGTGGCTATCACTGATAGCCAGCCATCTTACCATGCGACCACGGGGGGTTTCATCCCCCACCCCCCCCCCCAGCGATCGCTGCTATCAGCTGGTCAACTCTGACTAGCTAATAGCAGCGTTTCGCTATCAGAATATTTAGCAGCGCGGTGTGTAAGTCCCGATCACGGGGATCGGGACACACACCGCTCTGCTAAGTGTCCCTTACCCATCCCCCGGCATCACTTACCCGACCATGCGGTGTCCCGAGTGGTCCCGTTGCGAGCGACGTCCTCCAGGCGGTCCCGGCGGCGCTGCGTCCCGGCGGCGCAGGTTGACCGCCAGATGAAGGGGCAGCCGACACGCCCCCTCAAAAAAAGCGCTATAGCAGAGCCAGAAATTGCCAAAGGCAGCGCTGCATCAGTCCCCCAAAAAATGTGAGTTCCTGGATTTAAATATCTATATTCAGGATGGCTGTTCGCATACTGCCAACTATTTTAAGGAGGTGAATGCAAACAGATACCTCGACTTTAACAGTTGCCATCTTAAATAATGGAAGAAGAACATTCCATTCGGTCAAATGAAAAGAATCCGAAGGAATTGTTCTTCCACACAAAAATACCTACAACAACTAGAGAACCTGGAGGATCGTTTTAAACAAAAAGGGTATCCCAAACCCCTTATACAAGGAGCACGCCAGAGAGTGGACGAATTAGAACAAAGTGCTTGCTTGAAAAATAATAAACAGGGTAATGCAGAGGGGGGTTATAATGATGAATTTGATTCTGTTTTTCTAACTAGGTATTACACTTCACACACCAATATTTTTTTATAATTTTTTTTTATTTTTTTTTTGTATAGGTAATATCACCAGCTCATATTATTGTGTCATGATTACTGGCACCATATGTAGTCCCCCAGTTATTCTTCTTTAGATGTTTTCCGTGTCCTGTGCAGTATCTCTCCCAGAAGTCCACTTGATGGCCCCCGTGGTGGTCTACACCCCGAAGTCATCAATTTTTACTCTAAGAGAGAGTGTGCAGCTGTTTCTGGAGACGGTCAACAATAACCTCTGCATGGTGGAATAATAGGTCACGATGTTTATCAGGATCAGTAGAAGCATCACCCACTCGATGATTATGATGGGGATTTCACGGATCTCGTCCCAGTCTTCATCATTATGGAATAATTCCTTTAATGTTTCATATCCAAAATAGAAAACTACACAGACAAAAGTCAGGCCACAGCAGGTGCATCTACTATGGTGGATGACTTTTTTTGCTCCTGGTAATTTATACATCTGGATGGACTGCCCAAGGTAGTATAAGGCTTCACATGTAATGGAAATTATCGTGCTGACAAAGTGTATCCTGGGATATTCTTCGGGGGACAATACATGCATAACAGCTGTGGAAAAACAGGAGGCCCACACAATGGCCAGCAGGATCCTCTGGATCATGACCTGATGACCCCTGAACTCTTCAGTATGCATAACCATATACTTATAAATAAGAAAGGTTAGTACCAAAGTGCCAATGGACGTCCCTATAAATCCAATTCTGAATAATATGCTTTCGGGAAAGACATTTCCCACGTCACTGTGAAGGAAAAGAAACCAATGTTATTATGGATATTTCCTCACTCCCAACCCATGAAATAAGAATCATTTGCTTGTTTATCTTACCTGATGCTCATCAGTGGCGAGGCTGCATGGCCGAGGACGACCGTCATGATGTAGCTGGTGGCAAGCCAGGCCGCACACCAAAACGCCAACAGGAGGGGGACGAACCCCAGTCCTTTTAGCTCCATTTCAGACAAGTAGAAAAAGAAGACGCTAATCTCACTATTCTCACTAATCGCACTGGAACAGACTGAAGGCTCGGGCGGCTGTCAGTGGGATGTCAGGCCTCCAGCTGTCTATGACATCACATGTGACATGTCAGAATGACTGCTTGTTTCTTTGAGCTGCCATGATTTAGTATCTGCTATAGACAGAACCTGATGTTTTTACTATGGACCTTACAGACCTCAGAACCCAAGTAATTAGTGCAGGGGCTCCATTTTGATCATCTCATATTTCACATTATTTGAGTTCCAGGGCTCAGATACATTTGCACCCTCTATAGCAGTGGTCTTCAAGCTGTGAACCCCCAACCGCTGCAGAACCACAACTCCCAGCATGCCCAGACAGCAACTTTGCATAAGGAAATAGTCTAATTAAACTTTTCTTATATATAGAATCCCTGAAATCTCCAATCTCTCCTTTTATTGCTTTATGATCTGTGTTACTTATTTGTAAAAAACAATGTTTGTGATTGTCTTCCCCCCACACACTTATGGGCTATCTCTTCAAACGACTTTATTTGACCTAAAGCGTATAATTGATTTACATAAATAAGCCCCTTTTCATCCAAAAGAGTGAATCTTTAATTTTAAGGAACTCTTTAAGTGCTTTATTCGACCATAATGAAGTAAAGTCAAAACTCCATGTGATTTAAAAAATAAATTTAAGTTCCCCCCATACTTAATTATCTAGATATGCATGGGTGTAGTGAGTATCCCAGCTTCCAAAATCTCAAAAATATCCTTCATTTTTCAGAGGCTTTTTCAAAAATGAAAGAAGCGATCTGATTGGTTGCTATGGGCAACTCAGAAACTTTTCCTCTGGGCAGGTTTTGATAAATCTCCCTCTATGGGGGAGATTCATTAAGACCAGTGTAGAGGAAGAGTTGTGCAGTTGCCCATAGCAACCAGATTGCTTCTTTCATTTTTCACAATGCCTTTGCAAAATGAAAGAAGCGATCTGATTGGTTGCTATGGGCAACTCAGCATATTTTCCTGGAAAAGTTTCTGAGTTGCCCATAGCAACCAATCAGATTACTTCCTTCATTTTTCAGAGACTTTTTCAAAAATGAAAGAAGCGATCTGATTGGTTGCTATGGGCAACTCAGCAGCTTTCCCCATAGACCACAATGGGCCTACTGGTTTCAATGGGCAAAAAATCAGAGTTAATGCACTAGACACAGTTCTCTATACCATTAACCCCTTCCCGACCTATGACATACCTGTACGTCATGGGTGGCAAGGTGTTCCCGACCCATGACATACAGGTACGTCATGAACATTTTTGCCGCTACTCGCGGCATCCCGCAGCGCCCGGTAAGATGGTGGCTATCACTGATAGCCAGCCATCTTACCATGCGACCACGGGGGGTTTCATCCCCCACCCCCCCCCCAGCGATCGCTGCTATCAGCTGGTCAACTCTGACTAGCTAATAGCAGCGTTTCGCTATCAGAATATTTAGCAGCGCGGTGTGTAAGTCCCGATCACGGGGATCGGGACACACACCGCTCTGCTAAGTGTCCCTTACCCATCCCCCGGCATCACTTACCCGACCATGCGGTGTCCCGAGTGGTCCCGTTGCGAGCGACGTCCTCCAGGCGGTCCCGGCGGCGCTGCGTCCCGGCGGCGCAGGTTGACCGCCAGATGAAGGGGCAGCCGACACGCCCCCTCAAAAAAAGCGCTATAGCAGAGCCAGAAATTGCCAAAGGCAGCGCTGCATCAGTCCCCCAAAAAATGTGAGTTCCTGGATTTAAATATCTATATTCAGGATGGCTGTTCGCATACTGCCAACTATTTTAAGGAGGTGAATGCAAACAGATACCTCGACTTTAACAGTTGCCATCTTAAATAATGGAAGAAGAACATTCCATTCGGTCAAATGAAAAGAATCCGAAGGAATTGTTCTTCCACACAAAAATACCTACAACAACTAGAGAACCTGGAGGATCGTTTTAAACAAAAAGGGTATCCCAAACCCCTTATACAAGGAGCACGCCAGAGAGTGGACGAATTAGAACAAAGTGCTTGCTTGAAAAATAATAAACAGGGTAATGCAGAGGGGGGTTATAATGATGAATTTGATTCTGTTTTTCTAACTAGGTATTACACTTCACACACCAATATTTTTTTATAATTTTTTTTTATTTTTTTTTTGTATAGGTAATATCACCAGCTCATATTATTGTGTCATGATTACTGGCACCATATGTAGTCCCCCAGTTATTCTTCTTTAGATGTTTTCCGTGTCCTGTGCAGTATCTCTCCCAGAAGTCCACTTGATGGCCCCCGTGGTGGTCTACACCCCGAAGTCATCAATTTTTACTCTAAGAGAGAGTGTGCAGCTGTTTCTGGAGACGGTCAACAATAACCTCTGCATGGTGGAATAATAGGTCACGATGTTTATCAGGATCAGTAGAAGCATCACCCACTCGATGATTATGATGGGGATTTCACGGATCTCGTCCCAGTCTTCATCATTATGGAATAATTCCTTTAATGTTTCATATCCAAAATAGAAAACTACACAGACAAAAGTCAGGCCACAGCAGGTGCATCTACTATGGTGGATGACTTTTTTTGCTCCTGGTAATTTATACATCTGGATGGACTGCCCAAGGTAGTATAAGGCTTCACATGTAATGGAAATTATCGTGCTGACAAAGTGTATCCTGGGATATTCTTCGGGGGACAATACATGCATAACAGCTGTGGAAAAACAGGAGGCCCACACAATGGCCAGCAGGATCCTCTGGATCAGGACCTGATGACCCCTGAACTCTTCAGTATGCATAACCATATACTTATAAATAAGAAAGGTTAGTACCAAAGTGCCAATGGACGTCCCTATGAATCCAATTCTGAATAATATGCTTTCGGGAAAGACATTTCCCACGTCACTGTGAAGGAAAAGAAACCAATGTTATTATGGATATTTCCTCACTCCCAACCCATGAAATAAGAATCATTTGCTTGTTTATCTTACCTGATGCTCATCAGTGGCGAGGCTGCATGGCCGAGGACGACCGTCATGATGTAGCTGGTGGCAAGCCAGGCCGCACACCAAAACGCCAACAGGAGGGGGACGAACCCCAGTCCTTTTAGCTCCATTTCAGACAAGTAGAAAAAGAAGACGCTAATCTCACTATTCTCACTAATCGCACTGGAACAGACTGAAGGCTCGGGCGGCTGTCAGTGGGATGTCAGGCCTCCAGCTGTCTATGACATCACATGTGACATGTCAGAATGACTGCTTGTTTCTTTGAGCTGCCATGATTTAGTATCTGCTATAGACAGAACCTGATGTTTTTACTATGGACCTTACAGACCTCAGAACCCAAGTAATTAGTGCAGGGGCTCCATTTTGATCATCTCATATTTCACATTATTTGAGTTCCAGGGCTCAGATACATTTGCACCCTCTATAGCAGTGGTCTTCAAGCTGTGAACCCCCAACCGCTGCAGAACCACAACTCCCAGCATGCCCAGACAGCAACTTTGCATAAGGAAATAGTCTAATTAAACTTTTCTTATATATAGAATCCCTGAAATCTCCAATCTCTCCTTTTATTGCTTTATGATCTGTGTTACTTATTTGTAAAAAACAATGTTTGTGATTGTCTTCCCCCCACACACTTATGGGCTATCTCTTCAAACGACTTTATTTGACCTAAAGCGTATAATTGATTTACATAAATAAGCCCCTTTTCATCCAAAAGAGTGAATCTTTAATTTTAAGGAATTCTTTAAGTGCTTTATTCGACCATAATGAAGTAAAGTCAAATCTCCATGTGATTTTAAACATTTTTTAAGTTCCTCCCATACTTAATTATCTAGATATGCATGGGTGTAGTGAGTATCCCAGCTTCCAAAATCTCAAAAATATCCTTATAACGACCCATTAGGGTATGTTCACACTACAGTGTGTGAATGGAATCTCCGCTCGCTGAATTCAGTGAGCGAAGATTCAGACTGGCAGCCGGCGGTGGCGGTAGGACCGGGCGGCACTGAGCCGTCACCATTGACAGCTATGCAGTGCTCGCGGACTTCCGTGCAAAGAATGAACATGTTCTTTCTTTGGGCGGAACAATTTCATTGGCGCTGAAATTCCGCAGTGTGAACGGCTCTCGCGGAAACCCATTCACATTAATGTTAAGTTCACACCGCGGAATTCGGCTCTCGGAGTTCCGCCCGTGGAATTCGGCTTGCGGAATTCCGCCCGTGGATTTCCGCGGGAATTCCGTAGTGTGAACATACCCTTAGAGAGAAAAAATAGGACTACATTTTCCCTCCTTCTCATAATAGTCTGCAATTTTAGTGCTAAAAAGTACCTAAAAAAAAAAAAAAAAGTGCCCAACCCCCATCGTGCTCAGCTAACGTTAAAGAAACATATTTCATTCTCGTGCTTTCCTGCCCCAAAGTAGTGAATTTAATAAAGAAATAAGAGCTTGGAACCATTTTTCTGATATCCATACAGTATAGAAACATAGAATGTGTCGGCAGATAAGAACCAATTGGCCCATCTAGTCTGCCCAATAATCTGAATCCTATCAATAGTCCCTGGCCCTATCTTATATGAAGGATAGCCTTATGCCTATCCCATGCATGTTTAAACTCCTTCACTGTATTTGCAGCGACTAGTGTTGCTCACGAATATTCGCAATTCAAATTTTAATCGAGAATATAGCATATTCGCGAATTTGCAAATATTGCAAATATAGCACTATATATTCATAATTACGAATATTCGCTTTTTTTGCGCATATGTGAAAATTTGTGCGCATATGCGCAAATTTGCGAATATTGAGCCCTCCCTTCATTAATGGTATAGAGAACTGTGACTAGTGCATCAACTCTGTGATTTTTTTGCCCAATAAAACCAATAGGCTAATTGTGGTCTATGGGGATCTCACTGCATGTAAGATAAGCAGGACCGTCTCGGCAGTACAGTGGGATGGGAAACAGTCACTGGTTCGAGTCCCAGGGTGGACAGTGTTACAGTGTTGTGGTTAAACTTTACTTTCCTGGAAAAGCTGCTGAGTTGCCCATAGCAACCAATCAAATTGCTTCTTTCATTTTTCAGAGGCCTATTCAAAAATGAAAGAAGCGATCTGATTGGTTGCTAAGTATATAGTAAACATTCATATATGTGGTCAATATATAGTATACATTCATATATATGGGGGTAAGTATATAGTATACATTCATATATATGGGGGTCAGTATATAGTATACATTCATATATGGGGGTCAGTATATAGTATACATTCATATATATGGGGGTCAGTATATAGTATACATTCATATATATGGGGGTCAGTATATAGTATACATTCATATGTGTGGTCAGTATATAGTATACATTCATATATGGGGGTCAGTATATAGTATACATTCATATATATGGGGGTCAGTATATAGTATACATTCATATATATGGGGGTCAGTATATAGTATACATTCATATGTGTGGTCAGTATATAGTAAACATTCATATATATGGGGGTCAGTATATAGTATACATTCATATATATGGGGGTCAGTATATAGTATACATTCATATATATGGGGTCAGTATAAAGTATACATTCATATATATGGGGGTCAGTATATAGTATACATTCATATATGGGGGTTAGTATATAGTATACATTCATATATATGGGGTCAGTATATAGTATACATTCATATATATGTGGTCAGTATATAGTATACATTCATATATATAGGGGTCAGTGTATAATATACATTCATATATGGGGGTCAGTATATAGTATACATTCATATATACGGGGGTCAGTATTTAGTATACATTCATATATATGTGGTCAGTATATAATATACATTCATATATATGGGGGTCAGTATATAGTATACATTCATATATATGGGGTTTCAGTATATAATATACATTCATATATATGGGGGTCAGTATATAGTATACATTCATATATATGGGGGTCAGTATATAATATACATTCATATATGGGGGTCAGTATATAGTATACATTCATATATACGGGGGTCAGTATATAGTATACATTCATATATATGTGGTCAGTATATAGTATACATTCATATATATGGGGGTCAGTATATAGCAGTGATTCCCAACCGCGGTGCCGCGGCACACGTGTGTGCCGTTCAGCACTGCCCGTGGTGCCGCTGGATTTTGCCGTGATTTTTTTTATTTTTTACTATTATTTTTTTTTAAATGTCCCGCCCCGGCCTGACGGCGCAGGGGGGAAGGGAAGTCTGCGTGCGCACTGCGCACACAGCGTCCCCCTCTATCTCCTGCGTTTCCTGTGTTCCCCTCCGTCCCCTGCGTCTGCCGCGTGACCCGTGTTCCCCTCCTTCCCCATCTGTTCCCTGTGTCCCCCGCATCCCCCTCCTTCACTCTCCGTCTCCTGTGTCCCCCTCCGTCCCCCTCTCCCTTGCGGCGCAGTGAGCCGGATATGGTGCCCTGGGGCGGAACGAGCTGCACCAGCGCCGTACTCCCGTGCCTCCTGTGGAACTGCAAGCTGTGCGGGCCGGCTTGCTTAAGGTACCGTACCCTTTCCACCCCTCTGTTCACCTTCTCAACCCTGTCTAAATCCCCCCACCGTCACCCAGGTCCACACTCTACCCCTCCCCCCCGACCCCGTCACTCATGTCCACCCCCCCTGTCAGCCACGTCTGCCTTGTTTACCTCCCTGTCCATCTCTATCACCCATGTCCACCCCCCCCTGTCAGCCATATCTGCCTTGTTTACCTCCCTGTCCATCTCTATCACCCATGTAATCCCTCCCTGTCACCCATGTAATCCCTCCATGTCACCCATGTAATCCCCCCGTCATCCATGTCCACCCTCCCTGTCACCCATGTCCACCCTCCAGTCACCCATGTGCACCCCCCCAGTCACCCATGTCCACCCCCCAAGTCACCCATGTCCACCCCCCCAGTCACCCATGTCCACCCCCCCTGTCACCCATGTCCACCCCCCCTGTCACCCATTTCCACCCTCCCTGTCACCCATTTCCACCCTCCTTGTCACCCATGTCCACCCTCCCTGTCACCCATATCCACCCCCCCAGTCACCCATGTCCACCCCCCCAGTCACCCATGTCCACCCCCCCAGTCACCCATGTCCACCCCCCCGTCACCCATGTAATCCCTCCCTGTCACCCATGTAATCCCTCCCTGTCACCCATGTCCACCCCCTCAGTCACCCATGTCCACCCCCTCAGTCACCCATGTAATCCCTCCCTGTCACCCATGTAATCCCTCCCTGTCACCCATATAATCCCTCCCCGTCACCCATGTTATCCCTCCCTGTCACCCATGTCCACCCCCCTGTCACCCATGTCCACCCCCCCTGTCACCCATATCCACCCCCCCTGTCACCCATGTCCACCCCCCCTATCACCCATGTCCACCCCCCCTGTCACCCATGTCCTTCCTCCCTGTCACCCATGTCCACCCTCCCTGTCACCCATGTCCACCCTCCCTGTCACCCATGTCCACCCTCCCTGTCACCCATGTAATCCCTCCCCCGTCACCCATGTAATCCCTCCCCCGTCACCCATGTAATCCCCCCCGTCACCCATGTCCACCCCCTGTCACCCATGTCCACCCCCACTCTGTCACCCATGTCCACCCTCCTGTTCACCCATCTGTCCCTTTGTTACCCCAGTCCACCCTTCTCTGTCACTCCTGTCCCTCTTTTACCCCCTTGTCCACCCCTCTGACCCCCTGTCTCCCCTCTCCACCCTCCTGTCACCCATGTCCACCCCCTGTCCACCCCTCTGTCACCCCTATGCCCCCGTCACCCATGTTCACTCTTCTACACCCATCTATCACCCTTGTACACCTCTCTACACCCCTCTGACACCCATTTACACTTCTCTACAACCCTCTGTCACCCATGTACACCCATCTGTCACCCATGTACACTCCTCTGTACCCCTCTGCCACCCATGTACACTCCTCTACACACCTGTCACCCATGTACACCCCTCTGTCACCCATGTCTACCCCCCCTGTCACCCATGTCCACCCCCTCAGTCACCCATGTCCACCCCTCAGTCACCCATGTAATCCCTCCCTGTCACCCATGTAATCCCTCCCTGTCACCCATGTAATCCCTCCCTGTCACCCATGTAATCCCTCCCTGTCACCCATGTAATCCCTCCCTGTCACCCATGTCCACCCTCCCTGTCACCCATGTCCACCCTCCCTGTCACCCATGTCCACCCTCCCTGTCACCCATGTCCACCCTCCCTGTCACCCATGTCCACCCTCCCTGTCACCCATGTAATCCCTCCCCCGTCACCCATGTAATCCCTCCCCCGTCACCCATGTAATCCCTCCCCCGTCACCCATGTAATCCTCCCCGTCACCCATGTCCACCCCCCGTCACCCATGTCCACCCCCACTCTGTCACCCATGTCCACCCTCCTGTTCACCCATCTGTCCCTTTGTTACCCCAGTCCACCCCTCTGTCACTCCAGTCCCTCTATTACCCCCTTGTCCACCCCTCTGACCCCCTGTCTCCCCTCTCCACCCTCCTGTCACCCATGTCCACCCCCTGTCCACCCCTCTGTCACCCCTATGCCCCCGTCACCCATGTTCACTCTTCTACACCCATCTATCACCCTTGTACACCTCTCTACACCCCTGTCACCCATTTACACTTCTCTACAACCCTCTGTCACCCATGTACACCCATCTGTCACCCATGTACACTCCTCTATACCCCTCTGTCACCCATGTACACTCCTCTACACCCCTCTGTCACTCATGTACACTCCTCTACACCCCTCTGTCACCCATGTACACTCATAGGCGTGCGCACAGGGTGTGCCGGGTGTGGAGCAAAAGGGGCAGCTGCACTTCCTGGGGGCCCAAAAGCAGCTCTCCCCTTTTGCCCCATAAAGCTGATAAAGGCTGGCGGGCCAGGCGTCAGGGGCCCGGCCAAAATGTTAGTAGGAGTGGGCGGGGGGGCGGGTTTGCGCCGCACGCTACCTTTTTATGTTCGCCGCCGCCGTCACTCATTCCCAGGCAGCCAGTACCGCAATGGCTGTCTGGGAGATGGTCACGTGACGTGACGTGTGGTGCAACGTCACGGGCGGCATCATAGAGAAGAGCGGAGCATAGAGAGTCTCCCGCTCCTCTCAGTCCCCACACGGCCGCTTCCAGGATCAAGGCCGCAGCAAGGGACCCACCGCCGGGGGTATCCTCCCCTCACTTGCATAATCTGATAATCCCCTCCCCCGTACGTATCCTGTACTGATCCTGAGTTATATCCTGTATTATTCTAAAGAGCTGTACTCACTATTCTGCTGGTGAGGTCACTATGTACATATATTACATTACTTATCCTGTACTGATCCTGAGTTATATCCTGTATTATTCTAAAGAGCTGTACTCACTATTCTGCTGGTGAGGTCACTGTGTACATACATTACTTATCCTGTACTGATCCTGAGTTATATCCTGTAAATCTTTTATTAGAAAAATACAAATCATAACAAAACATAAACCAGCACAACTTTGCCATAACGGAAAACAACAACATGAAATAACATAAACCCAAACTTTACATTTAAATAAAAGAACAAAAATCCTGCCTAACCGGCTAGCCCAGCTTTCCTACTAGAACTAGAAATATTATAACTACACCTTTCATAGCCAAACAACACACTCATAAGAAACATAAATATAGCACTATTTCGCTTTAACTCAAAACACCCAAACTCGGGAAAAATCATACATTACAAATAGAAAACACAACAAGCACTCACACTGCACACCATGTTTTTTTTTTTAAATAATAATAATAATTATAATAATAATAACAACACTATACCACACTCACACATGCACACATATATATCCATATATTAACTACATTTAACCAAGAAACCAAAAATAAATAAATAAATAAATTAAATTCAACTCAAAATACCCAAACTCGGGAAAATATCACAGAAAACACAATACACACATGCTTACACACATCTTTACTACATACTACATATATAAACCAAAGAAAATAAATCCACAACGGGATACTAAAGAAACATTACTACAAAAACAAAACTGGTTCGACTGCCATGTCTATCTCTACTATAAATACTATATACTTAAAAAAAAAAAAAAAAAAAAAATTTTTTTTTATAACATAACATTATACATACTATATACATAACTAACTATATACACTACTATGTACAATACTATACACAAACTATATACACCTGTAAATAAACATAAAACACACCTACAAATATAAAAGAACATTCTACAGTAAACTGACCCTTCACCCACACCACCCGCCCTCCTGTACATGGGTCAGAGTTTTTTCCATACAGTTCATAGTCCTCAATGTCCAGTCCACAACTGACCCATGCCAGGTCCACCAAAAGAAAAGACCACCACCACCCACAAATATACCCTCCCAACCTAGAACTCCTCCCAACCAACTTAACCATTACCAGCTTTAACATACATAAGCAAACAATACAACCCACTTTAGGCCCAAGTTCGGTGCCTGTAAGCCCTTCATAACCATAGCATCTGAAAACAAAACAAAAAGCTAGGGTGCACATGCATTAGCCCACCACCAGGAAGAAGGAAGGCAATCCTGATACATACAAAATGTATATTCTTTCCCTAACTGCACCCTACCTCTCACCCTACCATTATCCCTAAAGATAAACTGACCCTAGTTGACTCCAGCCGATGGAAGCGCCCACCCGGTTGTAGACCCTTATATTAAAGGGACAATGAAGCAGGAAATGGTCCATGCTTTCCAGCATGTCCCCGCACTCTTCTCGGGGACATCCCCGGTCATCAGATCTCCTGCACTTCAAATTGTCCCTCACATATAGCTTCCCCTGAAAGCAGCGCCAGGCCAAGTCCCAAAACTTCTGGGGGATCCTTTTCATATTTAAGAGATACAACCCCACCCTCAGATCCCGACCTGTGCAGTCCCTGAGCGCCAGAGGCTTCTGGAAGTGGGTCAACAGAACCCGTTTGTCAAGGAACTGCCTTGACTGGGTCCTGATCTCCCACACTCCCAGACCCCACCGACGTATCGCCTTCAGAGTCGGGGTAGCGTAAGCCGGAAGATGCCCATGGGGCGTACGGAGGTCCTTCACTTGCCCTCCTGTCTCCCATTCCTGGAAGAAAGGCCGAAACCATTCCCTGCAGGAGAGTACCCACGGAGGAGCCCTCTCTGACCAGAGGTTTGAAATGTTAGCTTTCAAGAAGGTGTTTGTTAAGAACACCACAGGGTTTACCATAGATAAACCCCCTAGTCTCCTTGTGCGGTACGGAACCTCTCTCTTGACTAGGTTCATCCTGTTCCCCCATAACAGTTGGAAAAACAGGCTGTAGATCCTAGTGTAGTAGGCATCTGGCAAGATACATACACTGCCAAGATAGATAAACAAGGGGAGCAGGATACGATTTGATCAGGTGTACCCTTTCCCTGAGGGTCATAGACCAACCCTTCCACTGATCCACCCTATGAGTGGCATCCTGTAGCTTACCATCCCAGTTTTTGGTGGGATAATCATCCTGGCCGAATGTGATGCCCTGAATTTTTGCTGAGTCTTGGGGCCCTGGGAGGGTGTCCGGGAGATCAAAAGTGGGATCTCCCCCTCCCAGCCAGAGACTTTCACACTTATCCCGGTTGATCTTAGACCCGGATGCCTCCGAGTAGCGTTCCACCTCCGACATCACCACATCGACCTCCTCTCTCGAGGAAACGAAAATGGTGACATCATCAGCGTACGCCACCACTCTCTGGGCGACATCCAGTTCCGCCAGACTCATCCCGACTCCCGCCAACGGCCCACAATCTACCCTCCGGACGTAGGGATCAATTGCGAACACGTATAAAAGCGGGCTCAAAGGACAACCCTGACGGACTCCGGACCCCACCTCAAAAGAGCGGCCAGACCACCCGTTCACCAGCGGGAAACTCTCTGCCCCTGCATATAAGGTCTTAAGCCAATTAATAAAAGCACACGGTAAGCCATATCTCAGGAGGACGGACCAGAGGTACTCGTGGTTCACCCGATCAAATGCTTTGGCCTGATCCAGGGACAGCAAGTACCCCTTCCAGAGACCTGCACTACTCCGCTCCACTGCCTCCCGGACACCGAGAACAGCACTTAAGGTGCTTTGGCCTGGAACAGAGCAGTGCTGGGCCCCCGAAAGGAGCCGGGGTGCAAACTTCACCAGCCGATTAAACAGTATCTCTGCCAGAAGCTTCCTGTCCGTATTGAGAAGAGCTATGGGCCTCCAATTCTCAATATGGCTGGGATCTTTACCCTTTGAGAGAAGAATCAGGGCTGACCTCCTCATTGACTTCGGCAGAGTGCCCGAGGAGAGACACTCATTGAATACCTCAGTCAAGAGGGGAGCTAAAGACTCCTTAAAGGTCTTGTACCACTCGGATGTTAAGCCATCCGGACCTGGTGACTTTTTGGGGGCAAGCCCCTCAATCGCCAGTCTCACTTCCTCTTCCCTGATTTTTTTTGCCAAAACATCAAGAGAGGGGTCTACCCCTGGCTCAGGAATGGTTTCAGCCAGGAAAGCCGACATCCCGTCTCGATCTAGATCCTTCCTTCCCAAGAGATGCGAGTAGAAGGATCTGACGACCTCCAAGATCCCTGATCTGGACCGATTCAGAGATCCTGTACTATCAATCAGTCCTGAAATGACTTTACTACTCACTGACATCTTACAGTTTCTGTAAGGGTTGGGCGAGCGGTACTTCCCGAAATCCCTCTCAAAAACCAAAGATGCGTGCCTATCGTACTGACACCTCATCAGCAAGGACTTCACTCTGGAGATATCCTCCCGGCTACCTCCAGTCGAGACGAGAAGCTCGAGTTTCCTCCTCAGTCCCTGATACAGGCGATACCTATTCAGGGACCTGAGGCTCGAGAGCTGGCGGAAGAACCCCGCAACCCGCTTCTTGAATATCTCCCACCACTCTGACTTACTACTACATAGGCCCAGTAAAGGTACCTGACTCTGAAGAAAATCCTCAAAGGACTGTCTTACCTCTGCTTCCTCCAGGAGGGACGAATTCAGCTTCCAATAACCTTTACCCATCCGAGGGGTCTCTGAAACATTCAGGGAAAACAAAATCATACAGTGATCGGAGAACTCCACCTCAACCACGGACACTGCAGAAGAGACAGCTTCCTCCTTCAAATAAAACCTGTCTATTCTAGACCTGCAGCTACCTCGATGATAGGTGAAACCCGCGTGGCCTGAGGGGCTCCGGATGTGGGCGTCCTCTAGGCGAGCTACCCTAACTATGCTATTGAGAGCTATGCTATCATAAGCCAACCGATCATTGGAGCCTCTCCTATCTTGGGACCTTTTGACAGTATTGAAATCCCCTCCAAAGATCACCTGTCGGCTTGTAAAAAGAAAGGGCTTAATCCTCATAAAGAGATCTTTGCGGCCCCACTTGGTTTGTGGGGCGTAGATGTTAATAAGCCGGAGCTCTTGCCCCTTCATGAGGACATCTAAGATCAGGCACCTCCCCATTTCTAACTCAATAACCCGTCTGCATTCAACAGGAGCGGTAAAAAGGACCGCCACCCCACTATACGGCTCAGCCGCAAGAGACCAGTGGGAGGGGCCACGCCTCCACTCTCTCCTGGCTTTTACCAGAGAGGCAAGATCTGACAACCTGGTCTCCTGCAGATACAAAATATCGGCTTCAACACGGCCGAGAAAATCAAAGGCTGCGAATCTAGCCGTATCAGACTTTATACTGGCACAGTTAATAGATGCCAGTGTCAATGGGGTGAGTGCCGCCATCATGGGTGATTGAGATAGACGGCCCTAACCCCCTCATTTTTGTTTCTTCTTTACCCCCTCATCCCCAGATGAGGAGGCTTCCTTGTCTTTGGACCGTTTTTTTGATTCTGACTGGTCCATTTTATAATCCCCATCTCCGCCTGGCTCCGATTTGGCCCCATCCCCTGCGGAAATTGCCCCATCAGGACAGGGCCCAGTTCCCCCTGGAGGCTCCCCCACTTCAGGCACCCCATCCCTGACCCCCCCCCTTCAAGGAGGGGGAGGAGATGTCTTCAAGGACAGAGTACCGGTTAGACAGATCAATCAGAGGGGGGGCAGGTAAGCTTCCGCTTGGGACCTGGTCCGCAGCACGGGGACTAGAGGGCTCCGACTTCTTCTTTCTCCCTTTACTGCCCTTCTTTTTTGGCCTCTCTTCACCCTCCTCATCCACACTTTCACAGTGGGAGGAATCGGAAAGATCGGCCTTGCTGCCCTCTTCTTTACAGATTCTCCCCATTTCCTCTTCCAGCACATTCTCCCCCAGGGTCTCAGCAGTTTCAGGACTAACCTCAGGAGCAGGGCCAGAAGCTACCCCTGCCACATGGGAACTCTCCAGTTCCCTGCTCCTTCTCCGATTAGCCTCCCGCCTCAGCCTGGCGGGACTTTTCCTCTTCACTGACCCTGTTGCACCTTCACCCGCACCCGTGCCCTCCCCAGCTGAGGCAACGTTACTGCTCTCCCCAGCCAAGGTGACCGTCGCACGGGCAAAGGCGCTAGGACAACGGCTGAAAGGGTGTCCTAAGACACCACACAGATGACACCTGATCTGCCTACAGGATGCGGCAAGATGACCTACCCCACCGCACAGTGCACAGACCTGCACGGTACAGGCTGCGCTAAAGTGAGTGGGGCTGCCACACCTGTGACAGACCTTGGGCTGCCCCTGGTAGAAAACTTGGATTCTGTCTCTCCCAAGAAAAGCAGCTGATGGGATGTGGGCAACAGTGCTCCCCGAACGCTTCAGTTTGACGGAAAACGTCCAGGCCCCAGACCAGATCCCATGTTCGTCATAGTTCTTTTTTGGCATGTCCGTCACATCCCCATATCGGCTAAGCCAGGTCATAATGTCATAGCAAGATAGTGACTCGTTACGTGTCAAAACGGTCACTTTCTTGGCCAGATTCTGACGGGATATCGCCTTTACGGCGAAATCCCGCCAGCCGGGCTCGCTTTTCACCACCTCATAATTCGACCAGAAAAGTTCCAGACCCTCTGGCCGAACAAAGCTGATGTCAAACTCGGAAGTACCATAGGGGTGGATCAGGGCAAAGATGTCACTTGCCCTGAATTCCATCCGGAGGAGGAGCTCAACCACCTTACCCCGAGGCGGACGCGCATCTTCGCCCCTCCACACTAAACGGACCACATTCCTACGGCCACTTTCCTGGCCGGATGTCGGGAGGGACCAGACCACCTCCCCGTTTTGTTCTCGGAAGGCGCCTAAGCCATGTCTTTCTATCCAAAAAGACAGGTCAACCTCACCCCTCCCCTCTACATGGATTGACCTGTCTCCCCTACGTAGAGCCTCCAGGAGGCGCTGTTGCAAGTGACCCCCAGAGCCAGACGGAGATGGGGATCCCCCTGATCCCCCGGCAGTGACGCTGGCATAGCTTCTCTGAGAAGCAGCCACTACCGGGGGGGCAGTCGAACCAGGAACTGACCCAGAGGCCAAACCTGGACCCTTATTCTTAACAGCCATAACACCTCTCTCTGTCATTCCACTACCACTCCTCACCTGTATTTCACTAGCACCCCTCTCTTGGACTACACTTGCACCCCTCTCTTGCACTCCTCTTGCACCCCTCTCTTGCACACTACTTGCACCCCTCTCTTGCACACTACTTGCACCCCCCTCATCAACACTGCTACCACAACTCCTCCCATGCACACCACTATAACTCACATTCTGCACATTACCATTTTTATTCACATTTTTCCTTTCACTTTCACTCTTGCGTTCACTCTCCCTTGGAGTGTTACAGACTGGGCTGGCTGGGTCTTTTGCTTCATGTTTAAGGGTTGCCGGTTTCAGGATTGGTGCTGCATAGTTCTTTCTTCCTGTGTCTTTGGGTGCAGACACAGGCTCCGCCTCTGAAATGGGTGGCCACTCCCCCTCACAAAAAGACTGTCCCTCCGGACTAACTCCCGCTACAGCTGATGTGCAGGGAACCTCCCACTTTATAGCGGAGTGCCCCCTGGCGCCAGAACCAGTATCAACCACGCCACCTAGGGGACCGTCCCCTGAACCAACAAGGTCCAGCGCCCGGACACTCCCCCCCCCCCCTCACAGGAGAGTGCCCTGCGGTGCCAGGACCTGTACCGCCCACTTCAACCAGGGGACCGCCCCCCGAACGGGTGAATCTGCCGCCATTTTCCGGTGCCTGGACACCCTCCCCCCTCACAGGAGGGTGCCCTTTTTTTTCTATAGCACCCGCGGCCATTTTGGGTGCGCTACTGTATCCCCCATGCTGGCCCCGCTCCACTACAGAAACGGGGTCTGGCAGATTGGGGGACCCAGCACCCTTTTCAGCCGACCCAGACTGCTGGAAGGGAGAAAAGACAAACTTAACTCCTTGTGTCTTCTTCCTCTTCTTGCCCTTTCCTTTCTTCTTCTTCTTTCCCTTCTCCTCTGGGCCCAAATCATCCCCGAAGGAAAAGTTTTCCAGACGGGTGGGGGACTCCTGCATAACAATTGCCCGCAGGAGACCCCCATCTGCCAAGCCGCTTCCATCACTGCAGTCACTGCCGTCATCATCATCATCATCCTCCTCACTGGAGGGAGGTAAGGCCACCTGAGCCGGGTTTACATAGTCCTCACTGAGGGTAAGTGGGGGGTCTGGGGTAACAGTAGTGGTGGTACACACAGGTCCAGTATCCATATCCCCCTCACTCTAATCCCCCTCCTCACCTCCCTCCATCTCTTCCTCCTCACTCTGGCAGTCATCTTGGTTACTCACTTGTCCTGAGACCTTCATGCTGGAGAAACGATCCTTGTTCACAAGTCTCTCGCTGAGTATACCACCTCCCTCCACAATGTCCGATCTCAGCCTAACAATCTCATCCACCTGTTTCTTCAGAGCTCTCACCTTGGTGGAAAATGCTGCCCTCTTGGTCTTTGCTGCATTGTTTGCTTGGTAGCTGGAGGGGCAAGCTGTGCATAACTAGCTTGCCCCCTGACTGGTGAGCAGTTAAGGGGTTAAGAAATATACAGGCAATGTTTTTTAGCCCCCTCCCCCGCCTGTAAAAACTTGTTGCTAACTATAGTGGTATGTCCCATGGGTGGGGGGGAAGGAGTGCACCAATCAGGGGTCTAATAGTTTCCCGGGCTTTCAGGGGCCCTCCCCTGGGTATTTATAGCTGTGGTGCCTCCCTTTCCCCCTCAATCTGCCCAGGACCCGGAGTTTTGACTGCTGGCTGGTATGTGTCTGCCCCTTATTTGTGGCCTGGATGGAGCAGATGGGTGAGGGCTGGCATGCTCCCTTGTGGCTGAGCTGGCCTCCCCTCCTGTTGCACCCTTGGCGGGTTCAGGAGGCTGGCGGACCTCTTATCAGTCCTGCCCTCCTTTCCCACTGTAATCCCTTTGAGCCCTGTCCCGTTCTTTTGCCCTCTCCCCTGCCTGTACTTTGATCCCTCTCTCCTGGGTGCTCCTGGAGCAGGCTCTGATTACCTACTTGCCCCGTCCGTCTCTTTTTTCCCCCCTGTTGCGGTCCCCTTCGTCTGCCTCCCCCCCCCTGTTGCGGTCCTTACCATAACCCCCCCTCCCGCCTGTTTGTCCCCTCCGCTCTGGAGGTGGCGGCCCCTGGGTGGCTGCTGCTGTTTTAACCCCCTTTAACGTTTGCGCAAATGGACGTTTATTAACGTCCATTTGCGCGTCCCCAGCTATAATCCTTATTATAGCTGTTGGGTCCCAGTTGCTATTAGCGACCAGGACCCCTGATAATGCCGGACATCGCCGATCTGGCAGATGTCCGGCATCACCTTTTCAGACGCGGCGATCAAAGTCATCGCCGCGTCTGAAAATGTAATTGAACGCATCCCGGCTGCTCAGCGGGCTGATTGGGACCATCGCGATAAAATCGCGATGTCCCGATCAGCTGGGACGCAGCAGGAGGGTCACTCACCTGCCTCCTGCGCGTCCGCTCCTCAATTGATTGCTCCAAGCCTGAAATTCAGGCTTGAGCAATCAATCATTGATAACACCGATCATTGCCATGTTACTACATGGCAAGTGATCGGTGTCAGGTTCAGTGTGTGCAGTGTTATAGCTCCTAGGGGAACTATAGCATTGCAAAAAAAAAAAAAAAACTGTTGAAGTATTTGAATAGTTAAGTTAATAAAGATCTTTTAACCCTTGCAATTTTACACGTTTGATCACCCCCCTTTTCCACATCATAAAATAAAATAAAAAATAAAAATTAATAATAAAAAAAAAAAGAAAAAGAAAAGAAAAGAAAAATACCATAATAGTAATGATAAAAAATTAAAATCTATAAATAAAATAATAATACATAAAATACTGTATATTACAACAACATACACGTGTGGTATCGCCACGTGCCTACATGTCCGTAGTATAAAAAAATAAATAAATTAATTAATAAATATAGTCATTTAAGGCGCTCCGTCTATGGCGTACGTGTATAATATAAAAAAAAAAAAAAAAAAAAAACATTACAAATTTATTAATTAATGAATAAAATACATAAATAAGTAATATTACTTGAATAAATAAATTTCACAGTCCAAAATAGCGTATTTTTGACCCCTTTTTATACCGTAAATATGAAAAACAGCGATCTCAAACTCTGATCGAAACGACAATGGTACTGCGGACAGCTTCAGATCACAACGCCAACTATATGAGCACTCATACCGTCCCCACTCCATTGCCCGGCTCCTTACCCCCACCACACTAGCACTCCCCCCCTGCCCACTGCTGCTGCTGCCCCTCCCCCTTTTTCCTCGTGCTCTTCCAGTGCTCCCCATGGTTCTTGCATCCATTGCGCCCCCCCCACGCCTCCCCATCACCTCTCTGCCCCGAGTTCCCAACCCCCCCCTTCCCCCACTGCTGCCACTGCTGTCCTCCTTCCTCCTGCCTCTCCAATGCCCCCCGTGGAGGGGTAGGGAGTGCTCCCCTGATTTCGTGTTGCTCTTCCCCCCTCTGGGGCCGGATGGGGGCATAGACGTATTTGTCGCCGCTCTCGCTCTGGTCCTGGGGGGCGGCACAGGCGGTGTTTTTTGGGCCTTCTGTTCACCTGCGGGGAGTAGGTGTTTCGGTTCTTCCCGCAGGGTTCTCCCTCGGAGTCCTCTACTGCTGTTTTCCCGGCGTGGTTTCCGGCGCCGTTCCGTGCGGCGGCCGAGTGCCCGCGACCCGGCGGTCTCCAGCGTGCCTTGTCCCACGCCTGCGGCGGTGGTGAAGTGGTTCCTCCCTCTGTTGTGCTTCTCCATTTTCTGGAATTGGTGAGTCTTCTGATGTGGGGCTTTGCCCCTTCCCTGGTTTGTGTGCTTATTGCTACGTCTGTGTAGTGTTCGTCCTTTTGTTCCCGTGTGTTTGTTGAGTTTGGGTCTCGGATATGGGTGTATATCTGTGTTGGTCTCTGGTTGTGAGTTGGGTACGTCTCTTCTTGACGGGGTGCTTTGGTAGGGTATCATTTTCTGCGGTGCGCGCTTGGGTGTGTGGTCTTTTGGCCTTACGCTCTAGGTGGCCGGGGTTTTGCTGACTTAGCTCCCGTAGGCATGTTCCTTTTCCTGAATCGGTGGCTGCCACCCAGTCACGGTTTTGTTTCTTTGGGTTTTCTCCCCCTTTGTTTGGTTTATCTCTCCATCTTAAGTTGTAGTCTCTCTCCGCTGCTCCATTGTCCTAGTATATTTGTCTGCTGTTTTTTCCTGTTTCGCCCAATCTCATGTAGGCATGGGACTCCTGTATGTCGTGCTGGGTGCTTTGGCTGATGTGGCGGAGGGTAGGTTTCGCTTGAGTCTCTGGGGGTAGGTTTTGCTTGTGTCTCCGTTTGTCTTGCCTGTGTGGTTTCTTCTGTTCGTGGTGGTATTCCGGAGGGTGATTCTCCTGTGCTCTACACTTGTTGGGGTGTGGTTTGTTGCTGCAAGGCTGACATGCAAATTTGTGAAGCGTCCATATTTTGTGCTCGCTTCGGCAGCATGTATGTTAAAATTGGAACGATTTTGAGGAGATTAGCATGTCTTCCGCATGCCTTGTTGGCCTTGGTTTGCTGCTTTCCTATGGTCAGGGAGTAATTGCGTTTTCTCTGTTTTGGTTTCTTCAGGGCTCGCTATGTGCCCCGGTTCCGGTCCTTGCTGGTTTACTGAATGTTCCACGTGGAATGTGGTTCAGGGCGGAGTTTTTTCCTGCAGGTTGTCTCTGGCCGCCGAGGGTGTGTGGTATCTGTGCCCCCGCATATGTGCCCCTGGTGCACTAAGGGCTGACGTTCCGGTTGGTTGGGTTTTTTTCAGGCGTGATGCAGTGGACAGGCCTGCTTTCAGTCCCCCGTTGCAGCTCATGGAGAGCTCGCTCTGTTCCCGGGTGTGGCTGGTTTGGTTGGTTGTTGGTGTGGTGTTTTGGTTTTCCAGTGGTGCTGCAGGGTGGTTTACTACTGGGTGTCTTGGTAGTCAGTGGGTTTCTGCCATGCTTGGGTTTTTTGTTTGTGCTTTTTCCTTTGGTGTTGGTTGTGGGACTTTGGGTGCTTGCTTCAGCAGTTCATGTTCTAGGATTGTAACGGTACTGTGTGGGTTGGCGTGGCCCCTGTGCTTGATTGCGCTATAATTTGGTGATGCTTTTCTTTTTTGGGTGTGATTTGAGTGATCGGGGGCGTTTTGTCGGTCTGACATTTGGGGCGTTGTCACTGTTATTTTTTTCTTTCGGCTTTCTTCCTGCGCTCGGCTTGTTGCACCTAGTGCTTCGCTGTTTGGAGATAAGGTTTATTTTGCGGCTGTACTCCCTGGGGTCGGTATTGGGTGTTGACGCTTTGTCCTGTTCTCTGGCAGTGGTTCCGGAGGTTGCTCCCTCGGGTGGAGTCGGAAGGTTTGCTCATGTGGCTGTGGAATGGGAGACCACCTCGGGTTCGGGTCCCGGGGTAGGACTGAGTGATACAGTTGTGGTTAAATTTTCGGCCTGTGGGTCATCGTGGAGATTGGTGTATTTCTTGGTCCGCTTTAGTGGCTCCTGCGACTTGGTCGCACTCACGGTGAGGCGCTTGCGAGTAGTTGGGGTTGGTGTGGAGGCCGGGATGTCTACAGTCAAGGAGGGTCCCGAAGGTTCCAAGTGTGTCTGTGGATAGGGGTTTTGTTTTTTGTACCTACAAGGTTCTGCTGTTTGACTTCCTATTTCGTTTTGATAGGCTGTGATAAAATAAGTTAACTGCTGTGTCTCCTATCCAAGGACGTTCGAGATTTGGGCTGTATTCTGCATGTATCCAATTAACATTCTTAGTATGTGACGCTGGGTATCTTCACCTGTTCATGTGAATCACCTACTACTCAGTGCAAAAAAAAAAAAAAAAAAAAAAGGGTGCTTTCCCACTGTGCTGCGATCCAGTGGGGTGAGGTTGCCGCATGACGGGGGGTGATTTTTCTTTTCTGCTTTGCGGTTGGTGGAATGTTGGTGTATACCTAGGGGCTGGGCCCGTGAGCGGGTGGCCTTGCTGTCGGCGACCATTTTTTCCTATCAGTTTTTGGGTCGCTTGGTGGCGGCTGTGGGTCGGATTTTTGGTTGTCGCTTTTGCGTCGTTTTTTCTGATCCGAGGTTTTGCGCTGGCTTTTTTCGGGGCTAGGTGGATGGGGCACTTTCTTTCTCCTCGTCTCCTTCCATGACACTTGGGTGTCTGATGTGTTTTTTGGGTGCCTATTTTGTGCGTTTTCAGGTCCGTCGGTCCGAGATTGCTTAGGCGATCTGGGACACACAGCTTGTGCTGCATGAGGGTCCACGAATGACTGTTTTTTCCTGTTGTCGTCCTATTGTTGATTGGACTGCGGTGGGGGCCTCCCCCCCCACCTCTTTTTCTTTTATGCTCCCCGCCCTCGATTGTCTGTTTTGGGTTTTGGCTTCTCTTTGTAGGAGGGGGTGTTGTGAGTTTGGGATTCGCTCTCTTTTTGTGTCGGTGTCGGCGGAGAGGGCTCAGTTTCCGGAGAGGGTAGCGCAGCGCGTGGGGCGCGGGCGATCTGCTTGTTGCGTTGCTATTTTCGCCCAGTTTGATGTTTCCCACATGTGTTTTTGTTTTGCGAGCGGCTTTCCGCAAGGTGGTGCGAGTGCTGCGGCACTCTTCGGTGTATGGGCGAGAAATGAGAAATGAGTTCACACAAGAGTTAGTGAATACAAAAAAAATAAAAATTACAAAAAATAAAATAAAATGCAAAAACATAGGACCTGGCGGCAGGTACCTCGGATTTCCTGGAGAGGTTATGTGTTGGGAGAATTTCCTGGAGAGGAAATGTGTTGGGCGACTTTCCTGGAGAGGAAATGTGTTGGGCGACTTTCCTGGAGAGGAAATGTGTTGGGTGTGTTCGGGGGGCTGAGTTGGCCCCAGGTGTTGGCTATCCAGTATCTCTTGGGTGGACGGTGAAGACGGTGAAAGCGGGGTCAACCCGGGGTAGACCTCCACACAGGACAGTGTGGCAGCACCTCTTGGGTTGGCAAGAAGCCAATCGGTGTCTTTGTTACAGTTAAATTGTTATTTATATAAGTAATTTTATAAATAAAGCTGTGGCCGATCCCCACCCACGGAAAAGTTGAATTGTTGTTGTGTCAGTTATTATTTAATTAATTATTGTAGTAAGGGGGAGGGGTAGTTATAGCCAGCTCGGAGCTAATTGGGTCTCAACAGTCTGGAGGGGCAAGCTGTGCATAACTAGCTTGCCCCCTGACTGGTGAGCAGTTAAGGGGTTAAGAAATATACAGGCAATGTTTTTTAGCCCCCTCCCCCGCCTGTAAAAACTTGTTGCTAACTATAGTGGTATGTCCCATGGGTGGGGGGGAAGGAGTGCACCAATCAGGGGTCTAATAGTTTCCCGGGCTTTCAAAGGCCCTCCCCTGGGTATTTATAGCTGTGGTGCCTCCCTTCCCCCCTCAATCTGCCCAGGACCCGGAGTTTTGCCCTCCCTCCCTCCCTTTTTGTATCTCTGTTTATTGTAAGTCACAGCTTGGCGGTAAGAAGACGGTGAAAGCGGGGTCAACCCGGGGTAGACCTCCACACAGGATAGTGTGGCAGCACCTCTCGGGTTGGCAAGAAGCCAATCGGTGTCTTTGTTACAGTTAAATTGTTATTTATATAAGTAATTTTATAAATAAAGCTGTGGCCGATCCCCACCCACGGAAAAGTTGAATTGTTGTTGTGTCAGTTATTATTTAATTAATTATTGTAGTAAGGGGGAGGGGTAGTTATAGCCTGCTCGGAGCTAATTGGGTCTCAACAGTCTTGCAAACTTCAGCTCCTCTCTGAGGCCTCTTAGTTGTTTTCCGAGCTGTTCATACTGAGCCATCTTGGCCTGGATTTTGGACCCAAAGCTGGCCAGGGATTCTTTGGGCCCCTTTACCCCCCATTGCTGGGGTTCTGAGGAAACAGGCTGGATATGGGGATATGATAAACGTATATAAGTATATTAATGGCCCATACAAAAAATATGGAGAAAAACTGTTCCAGGTTAAACCCCCCCAAAGGACGAGGGGGCACTCCCTCCGTCTGGAAAAGAAAAGGTTTAGTCTAAAGGGGCGGCACGCCTTCTTTACCGTGAGGACTGTGAATTTATGGAACGGTCTACCTCAGGAACTGGTCACAGCAGGAACAATTAACAGCTTTAAAACAGGGTTAGATACATTCCTGGAACAAAATAACATTAAAGCTTATGCAGAATTATAAAACTACATCCCTTTCCCTTATCCCCTTACATCCTTCCCTTCAATCCCCTGGTTGGACTTGATGGACGTATGTCTTTTTTCAACCATACTAACTATGTAACTTTGTAACTATGTAACTATGATGCAGACTTTCCACTCCGCTGCCTGGATGAGCTTCTGCTGGAAGCTTTGCAGCTCCCAGCTGAGGTCGGGGAGGGGGCCCCACATGGCTGTGGACCCTGGTGGATCTCCTCACCCCATCCTGACTACTGGCTGTTGCATTTTCCTTTGCACACCCCGCCAGCCGAGAACGGGGGGGGGGGGGGTGCAAGATGAAGCCCCAGCTTCCCGGGGCTCCATAGCAGGAAAACCTACCCAGGTGTCTGCCACACACCTGGGGAGGGGTGGAAGAAAATCACTGCTTCTCTGGGAAACTCTGGAGCTCAGCAGAACACACCTTCTCTCCAGAGCTGTACTCACTATTCTGCTGGTGAGGTCACTGTGTACATACATTACATTACTGATCCTGTACTGATCCCGAGTGTGTGTGGGATGGGGGTGGGGGACCGGGGGGCCCCCCAAAAAAATTGCTTGCCCAGGGTCCAATCAAAATTAAAGACAGCCCTGTCCATTATACATACACTGTACAGCAATCATACATCCATTATACATACACTGTGTCTGTGACTGTACAACAATCATACATCCAATCCATTATTAATGGATTGGATGTATGATTGCTGTACAGTCACAGTGTATGTATAATGGAGGTATGATTGCTGTACAGTGTATGTATAATAGAGGTATGCTTGCTGTACAGTGTATGTATAATGGAGGTATGATTGCTATACAGTGTATGTATAATGGAGGTATGCTTGCTGTACAGTGTATGTATAATGGAGGTATGCTTGCTGTACAGTGTATGTATAATGGAGGTATGCTTGCTGTATAGTGTATGTATAATGGATGTATGATTGCTGTACAGTCAGTGTATGTATAATGGAGGTATGCTTGCTGTTCAGTCACAGTGTATGTATAATGGATGTATGATTGCTGTACAGTCACAGTGTATGTATAATGGATGTATGATTGCTGTACAGTTTATGTATAATGGAGGTATGCTTGCTGTACAGTGTATGTATGATGGATGTATGATTGCTGTACAGTCACAGTGTATGTATAATGGAGGTATGCTTGCTGTACAGTGTATGTATAATGGAGGTATGCTTGCTGTACAGTGTATGTATAATGGAGGTATGATTGCTGTACAGTGTATGTATAATGGAGGTATGATTGCTGTACAGTGTATGTATAATGGAGGTATGATTGCTGTACAGTGTATGTATAATGGAGGTATGCTTGCTGTACAGTGTATGTATAATGGATGTATGATTGCTGTACAGTGTATGTATAATGGATGTATGATTGCTGTACAGTCACAGGGTATGTATAATGGAGGTATGCTTGCTGTACAGTGTATGTATAATGGATGTATGATTGCTGTACAGTCACAGTGTATGTATAATGGAGGTACGCTTGCTGTACAGTGTATGTATAATGGATGTTTGATTGCTATACAGTCACAGTGTATGTATAATGGATGTATGATTGCTGTACAGTCAGTGTATGTATAATGGATGTATGATTGCTGTACAGTGTATGTATAATGGATGTATGATTGCTGCACAGTGTATGTATAATGGAGGTATGCTTGCTGTACAGTGTATGTATAATGGAGGTATGATTGCTGTACAGTGTATGTATAATGGATGTATGATTGCTGTACAGTGTATGTATAATGGATGTATGATTGCTGTACAGTGTATGTATAATGGATGTATGATTGCTGTACAGTGTATGTATAATGAATGTATGATTGCTGTACAGTGTATGTATAATGGATGTATGATTGCTGTACAGTGTATGTATAATGAATGTATGATTGCTGTACAGTGTATGTATAATGGAGGTATGCTTGCTGTACAGTGTATGTATAATGGATGTATGATTGCTGTACAGTGTATGTATAATGAATGTATGATTGCTGTACAGTGTATGTATAATGGATGTATTATTGCTGTACAGTGTATGTATAATGAATGTATGATTGCTGTACAGTGTATGTATAATGGAGGTATGCTTGCTGTACAGTGTATGTATAATGGATGTATGATTGCTGTACAGTGTATGTATAATGGATGTATGATTGCTGTACGATGTATGTATAATGGATGTATGATTGCTGTACAGTGTATGTATAATGAATGTATGATTGCTGTACAGTGTATGTATAATGGAGGTATGCTTGCTGTACAGTGTATGTATAATGGATGTATGATTGCTGTACAGTGTATGTATAATGGAGGTATGCTTGCTGTACAGTGTATGTATAATGGAGGCATGCTTGCTGTACAGTGTATGTATAATGAATGTATGATTGCTGTACAGTGTATGTATACTGAATGTATGATTGCTGTACAGTGTATGTATAATGAATGTATGATTGCTGTACAGTGTATGTATAATGGATGTATGATTGCTGTACAGTCACTGTGTATGTATTATGAATGTATGCTTGCTGTACAGTGTATGTATAATGGATGTATGATTGCTGTACAGTGTATGTATAATGGATGTATGATTGCTGTACAGTGTATGAATAATGGATTTATGATTGCTGTACAGTGTATGTATAATGGAGGTATGCTTGCTGTACAGTGTATGTATAATGGAGGTATGATTGTTGTACAGTGTATGTATAATGGATTTATGATTGCTGTACAGTGTATGTATAATGGATGTATGATTGCTGTACAGTGTATGTATAATGGATGTATGATTGCTGTACAGTGTATGTATAATGGATGTATGATTGCTGTACAGTGTATGTATAATGAATGTATGATTGCTGTACAGTGTATGTATAATGGAGGTATGCTTGCTGTACAGTGTATGTATAATGGATGTATGATTGCTGTACAGTGTATGCATTATGGATGTATGATTGCTGTACAGTGTATGTATAATGGATGTATGATTGCTGTACAGTGTATGTATAATAAATGTATGATTGCTGTACAGTGTATGTATAATGGAGGTATGCTTGCTGTACAGTGTATGTATAATGGATGTATGATTGCTGTACAGTGTATGTATAATAGAGGTACGATTGCTGTACAGTGTATGTATAATAGAGGTACGATTGCTGTACAGTGTATGTATAATGAATGTATGATTGCTGTACAGTGTATGTATAATGGATGTATGCTTGCTGTACAGTGTATGTATAATGGAGGTATGCTTGCTGTACAGTGTATGTATAATGGATGTATGATTGCTGTACAGTGTATGTATAATGGAGGTATGCTTGCTGTACAGTGTATGTATAATGGAGGTATGCTTGCTGTACAGTGTATGTATAATGGATGTATGATTGCTGTACAGTGTATGTATACTGAATGTATGATTGCTGTACAGTGTATGTATAATGGAGGTATGCTTGCTGTACAGTGTATGTATAATGGATGTATGATTGCTGTACAGTGTATGTATAATGGAGGTATGATTGCTGTACAGTGTATGTATAATGAATGTGTGATTGCTGTACAGTGTATGTATAATGGAGGTATGATTGCTGTACAGTGTATGTATAATGGATGTATGATTGCTGTACAGTGTATGTATAATGGATGTATGATTGCTGTACAGTGTATGTATAATGGAGGTATGATTGCTGTACAGTGTATGTATAATGAATGTATGATTTCTGTACAGTGTATGTATAATGGAGGTATAATTGCTGTACAGTGTATGTATAATGGAGGTATGCTTGCTGTACAGTGTATGTATAATGGAGGTATGCTTGCTGTACAGTGTATGTATAATGGATGTATGATTGCTGTACAGTGTATGTATACTGAATGTATGATTGCTGTACAGTGTATGTATAATGGAGGTATGCTTGCTGTACAGTGTATGTATAATGTATGCATGATTGCTGTACAGTGTATGTATAATGAATGTATGATTGCTGTACAGTGTATGTATAATGGAGGTATGATTGCTGTACAGTGTATGTATAATGAATGTATGATTGCTGTACAGTGTATGTATAATGGAGGTATGGTTGCTGTACAGTGTATGTATAATGGATGTATGATTGCTGTACAGTGTATGTATAATGGATGTATGATTGCTGTACAGTGTATGTATAATGGAGGTATGATTGATGTACAGTGTATGTATAATGAATGTATGATTTCTGTACAGTGTATGTATAATGGAGGTATGATTGCTGTACAGTGTATGTATAATGGAGGTATGATTGCTGTACAGTGTATGTATACTGAATGTATGATTGCTGTACAGTCACAGTGTATGTATAATGGATGTATGATTGCTGTACAGTCACAGTGTATTTATAATGGATGTATGATTGCTGTACAGTGTATGTATAATGGAGGTATGATTGCTGTACAGTGTATGTATAATGGAGGTATGATTGCTGTACAGTGTATGTATAATGGAGGTATGATTGCTGTACAGTGTATGTATAATGGAGGTATGATTGCTGTACAGTGTATGTATAATGGAGCCTCCAATCTAAAAAAAAAGCCTCCAATCCCCAAAAAAGTTTTAATAAAGTTTTTCATTTTGTTTGTATTGATATTTATATGAGTGTAGGTCTGTTTATGTATGTGTGCATGCAAGCAAGAGGGGCTGAAACGTCGCACTGTTTGACATGTGGAATAAATAGTTATTTTTTGGATATTTGGAGTGCCGCACCATTTTTGAAGTTATCAATTGGCTGTGATCGAGCCTGAGGAGCTGGCACCCGCCTACTGTGGTAAAGTAGTGCTGCATTTTTTTCGACATTTATATATATATATATATATATCTATATAAACACACACACGCGTGTGCGGCATGAGTTTGTGCTTTAGGGTGCACACTCCTCTACACCCCTCTGTCACCCATGTACACTCCTCTACACCCCTCTGTCACCCATGTACACTCCTCTACACCCCTCTGTCACCCATGTACACTCCTCTATACCCCTCTGTCACCCATGTACACCCATCTGTCACCCATGTACACTCCTCTACACCCCTCTGTCACCCATGTACACCCATCTGTCACTCATGTACACTCCTCTAAACCCCTCTGTACACTCCTCTACAGGCTGAAGGTTTATATAAAAAAGATGGCTCCGGGGGGGCGGGGGCTCGGGCCCCTTACTGGTGAACTAGCTGTACCCCCTGATAGCCATGAGAGCTGCTAGTGACCTACTGCTGCTAGGGGGGGCACAAGGGGGGGCCAATCATGATGTAGGGGGGGCCGTGGCCCCCTCTGCCCCCCCCCCTAGAGACGCCACTGAGAAGACCTGCTGTTACTACTTTGTAAGAGAGGGCACTTTGGTTTTCTTTTATTGCAATTTAAGTTGTTAGTTAATGAAAAATAATAAATATTGTTTTATATATAACTACAGTTAAGGGGAATGTTTTATCAGTTATTCTGCCTAAACATCGGGCAGCATAAAACTGGTGCAGACATCACGATCCCAGGACACCAGGAAAAACACTGAGACACTCGGTCATTCAGAGTCATCTTAGATTGAAAATCCTGCTGAAACCCCGGAAATGAGTCCCTGGGGCTGGTCCCAGCGGGGCGGGTGACGCATCTCTCCCTATGCCAATGGTCTCCAAACTGTGGACCTCCAGCTGTTGCTTAACTAAAACTCCCAGCAAAACTACAACTCCCAGCATGCCCAGACCATTTTTGGAACAACTAGCAGTCCACAGTTTGTAGCCCTAGTCCCTATACAGTTACATTCCTGGCTTCTGCACTACTACTGGAATTGTGTTCCTGGTATCTGGCACTTCCGGGTCAGGTGACGTCATATAACTAGCCATCCAATCAGAGGCTGAGGCTGGACATTGCTTCGGCCCATAACTGAATGAGCAGCTGTGTAACGTCACCTAACCCAGAAGCGCTGGACACTGGGAACTGAATTTCGTGATTCTGGCGGTAGCGCAAGAGCAAGGAAGAGAGGGTTTTTTTATACTGTCTTCCCCAAGCGTTAATACCACATTTCTGCCACAACATAGCTTTCTTATGGAGGCCTGGCAAATCAAATGTCAGGCTTCCCTGTCCCTTCCCTGCTGCCGGCGGCTGCCACAATGACACAATGCTGTGGGGCTGGTATGATCATTTTTTCAGGGTTGGTTTTTAGCCCCAGTTCTGCCCTGGGTGGAGAGAGATATATCTAGCTAAGGCTGCATTCACACCACAATTGTTACAAACCGGATCTGGCTGGGAGATGTGAAAACCAGGCGCTCCCGTATCTCAGCCGGACCCGGACCACATCTCGTTTGAAGGAGCCGACCGGAGTCAGATAATGACTCCAGTCGGCTCAGTTTTGCCCCGTATCCAGATTTGTGACCGTACTTAAAACTGTAGTATACCACGGTTTTAAGTCTGGTCACAAAACCGGATATGGGGCAAAAATAAGCCGACCGGAGTCACTATTTGACTCCGGTCGGCTCATTCAAATGAGATGAGATGGGGGCCGGGTCCGGCTGAGATACGGGAGTGCCTGGTTTTCACATATCCCTATCGGATCCGGTCCCGTATGTAACAATCGTGGGGTGAATACAGCCTAATGTGGAATGGAGGTAGAAGTGGGAAGAAGCCTGCCTACCTACCTAATATATTAAGGCTGAACATTTACTTAGCTAAGAAGGGGAGAGGGAAGGGGGGCACCTTTGTAGTGTTGGTATCTATCTGTATATGATCACTGTATGGAGTTAACCTTGGTCTTTGCCTAGTGGATTTTTTTCAGTAGCAGTGCGGGGATATTAGTCATTCTGCGGTGATACTGGTCATGATGTGGCGATATTACTTGTCCCTTGTATAGTGATATTGATAATTTCAATGTCAATTCACAGGATTTGGTCAGTAACAGTATGACGGTAATATGTATGGGCATAATATTCCTCCTTGTATACTGGTAATATTGGTTTCAGTATACAGGATTTGGCTAGTAACAGTATGATGGTAATATGTATGGGGATAATATTCCTCCTTGTATACTGGTATTATTGGTAATATTACTCTCAACATACAGGATTTGGTCAGTAACAGTATCATGGTAATATGTATGGTGATAATTTTTCTCCTTGTATACTGGCATTATTGTTAATATTGCTATCAATATACCGGATTTTCACATATAGCCTTTTTAAAACATTGCTGCCATTTTTCATTATAAGCAGGGCCGGTGTTATGGCGGGGCAAACCAGGCAATTGCCTAGGGCCCCCATCCCCCAGGGGTCCTGCCGTCTGCTCAGTAGGGGGGGGGGCAACTGTTTTAAAGTGGCCGCAGCGTTGGCTTCTTGTTAAAGATTAGCAGGGGGGCAACTTTAAAACAGTGATCAGCTCCGGGCCCCGTGCCCGCAGGGGGGCCCCGTCACATTCGGGACATCCCTGTGTCCCGAAAAATCTTTTCAGGCCACAAGGATGCCCCGTTTACTTCATAGCGGCCCCGCGTTAACTTTAAAAACGCTGGGGCCGTTGGGAGGAAGCGCACGCAGTGACGGCACTGACGTCACGTGCGTGCGCCCATAGCAACAGTACAGCAGAGCGCAGCTGTGAGGAGGACGTGCGGGTATGGTAAGTGACCTGCGGTCATCTTCAGTGTTCCGACCGCTGCTCCCGGGATGGCCCATAGGCCATAGCAGTAGATCGTGACCGGGATGGCCCATAGGCCATAGCAGTAGATCGTGATCCAGGAGCGGTGGTCGGAATACTCAAGTGGGGCAGTAAACAGGCATACAGCCTCCAGCCATACATTGTATATGGCTGAAGGCTGTATGTCTGTAGGGGAACATTAGTTGCACTATAATTCCACCACATTTGGTGCAGTATAGTTCCCCCACATTAAGTGCAGTCACTTAATGTGGGGATCTATACTGCACCAAATGTGGTGGAATTATAGTGCACCTAATGTGGGGGAACTATACTGAACCTAATGTGGGGAATTATACTGCACCTAATGTGGGGGAACTATACTGCACCTAATGTGGGGAATTATACTGCACCTAATGTGAGGGAACTATACTGCACCTAATGTGGGGGAACTATACTGCACCTAATGTGGGGGAACTACTGTATACTGCACCTAATGTGGGGAAACTACTGTACTTCACCTAATGTGGGGAACTACTGTATACTGCACCTAATGTGGGGAACTACTGTATACTGCACCTAATGTGGGAGGACTACTGTATACTGCACCTAATGTGGGGCAACTACTGTATACTGCACCTAATGTGGGGAAACTACTGTACTTCACCTAATGTGGGGAACTACTGTATACTGCACCTAATGTGGGGGGACTACTGTATACTGCACCTAATGTGGGGGGGGACTACTGTATACTGCACCTAATGTGGGGGGACTACTGTATACTGCACCTAATGTGGGGGGACTACTGTATACTGCACCTAATGTGGGGAACTACTGTATACTCCACCTAATGTGGGGGGACTATTGTATACTGCACCTAATGTGGGAAACTACTGTATACTGCACCTAATGTGGGGAACTACTGTATACTGCACCTAATGTGGAGGGACTACTGTATACTGCACCTAATGTGGAGGGACTACTGTATACTGCACCTAATGTGGGAGACTATACTGCACCTAATGTGGGGAACTATACTGCCGACCTAATGTGGGGGAACTATACTGCCAACCTAATGTGGGGAATTATACTGCACCTAATGTGTATAAGGCTTCACATGTAATGGAAATTATCGTGCTGACAAAGTGTATCCTGGGATATTCTTCGGGGGACAATACATGCATAACAGCTGTGGAAAAACAGGAGGCCCACACAATGGCCAGCAGGATCCTCTGGATCAGGACCTGATGACCCCTGAACTCTTCAGTATGCATAACCATATACTTATAAATAAGAAAGGTTAGTACCAAAGTGCCAATGGACGTCCCTATAAATCCAATTCTGAATAATATGCTTTCGGGAAAGACATTTCCCACGTCACTGTGAAGGAAAAGAAACCAATGTTATTATGGATATTTCCTCACTCCCAACCCATGAAATAAGAATCATTTGCTTGTTTATCTTACCTGATGCTCATCAGTGGCGAGGCTGCATGGCCGAGGACGACCGTCATGATGTAGCTGGTGGCAAGCCAGGCCGCACACCAAAACGCCAACAGGAGGGGGACGAACCCCAGTCCTTTTAGCTCCATTTCAGACAAGTAGAAAAAGAAGACGCTAATCTCACTATTCTCACTAATCGCACTGGAACAGACTGAAGGCTCGGGCGGCTGTCAGTGGGATGTCAGGCCTCCAGCTGTCTATGACATCACATGTGACATGTCAGAATGACTGCTTGTTTCTTTGAGCTGCCATGATTTAGTATCTGCTATAGACAGAACCTGATGTTTTTACTATGGACCTTACAGACCTCAGAACCCAAGTAATTAGTGCAGGGGCTCCATTTTGATCATCTCATATTTCACATTATTTGAGTTCCAGGGCTCAGATACATTTGCACCCTCTATAGCAGTGGTCTTCAAGCTGTGAACCCCCAACCGCTGCAGAACCACAACTCCCAGCATGCCCAGACAGCAACTTTGCATAAGGAAATAGTCTAATTAAACTTTTCTTATATATAGAATCCCTGAAATCTCCAATCTCTCCTTTTATTGCTTTATGATCTGTGTTACTTATTTGTAAAAAACAATGTTTGTGATTGTCTTCCCCCCACACACTTATGGGCTATCTCTTCAAACGACTTTATTTGACCTAAAGCGTATAATTGATTTACATAAATAAGCCCCTTTTCATCCAAAAGAGTGAATCTTTAATTTTAAGGAACTCTTTAAGTGCTTTATTCGACCATAATGAAGTAAAGTCAAAACTCCATGTGATTTAAAAAATAAATTTAAGTTCCCCCCATACTTAATTATCTAGATATGCATGGGTGTAGTGAGTATCCCAGCTTCCAAAATCTCAAAAATATCCTTCATTTTTCAGAGGCTTTTTCAAAAATGAAAGAAGCGATCTGATTGGTTGCTATGGGCAACTCAGAAACTTTTCCTCTGGGCAGGTTTTGATAAATCTCCCTCTATGGGGGAGATTCATTAAGACCAGTGTAGAGGAAGAGTTGTGCAGTTGCCCATAGCAACCAGATTGCTTCTTTCATTTTTCACAATGCCTTTGCAAAATGAAAGAAGCGATCTGATTGGTTGCTATGGGCAACTCAGCATATTTTCCTGGAAAAGTTTCTGAGTTGCCCATAGCAACCAATCAGATTACTTCCTTCATTTTTCAGAGACTTTTTCAAAAATGAAAGAAGCGATCTGATTGGTTGCTATGGGCAACTCAGCAGCTTTCCCCATAGACCACAATGGGCCTACTGGTTTCAATGGGCAAAAAATCAGAGTTAATGCACTAGACACAGTTCTCTATACCATTAACCCCTTCCCGACCTATGACATACCTGTACGTCATGGGTGGCAAGGTGTTCCCGACCCATGACATACAGGTACGTCATGAACATTTTTGCCGCTACTCGCGGCATCCCGCAGCGCCCGGTAAGATGGTGGCTATCACTGATAGCCAGCCATCTTACCATGCGACCACGGGGGGTTTCATCCCCCACCCCCCCCCCCCAGCGATCGCTGCTATCAGCTGGTCAACTCTGACTAGCTAATAGCAGCGTTTCGCTATCAGAATATTTAGCAGCGCGGTGTGTAAGTCCCGATCACGAGGATCGGGACACACACCGCTCTGCTAAGTGTCCCTTACCCATCCCCCGGCATCACTTACCCGACCATGCGGTGTCCCGAGTGGTCCCGTTGCGAGCGACGTCCTCCAGGCGGTCCCGGCGGCGCTGCGTCCCGGCGGCGCAGGTTGACCGCCAGATGAAGGGGCAGCCGACACGCCCCCTCAAAAAAAGCGCTATAGCAGAGCCAGAAATTGCCAAAGGCAGCGCTGCATCAGTCCCCCAAAAAATGTGAGTTCCTGGATTTAAATATCTATATTCAGGATGGCTGTTCGCATACTGCCAACTATTTTAAGGAGGTGAATGCAAACAGATACCTCGACTTTAACAGTTGCCATCTTAAATAATGGAAGAAGAACATTCCATTCGGTCAAATGAAAAGAATCCGAAGGAATTGTTCTTCCACACAAAAATACCTACAACAACTAGAGAACCTGGAGGATCGTTTTAAACAAAAAGGGTATCCCAAACCCCTTATACAAGGAGCACGCCAGAGAGTGGACGAATTAGAACAAAGTGCTTGCTTGAAAAATAATAAACAGGGTAATGCAGAGGGGGGTTATAATGATGAATTTGATTCTGTTTTTCTAACTAGGTATTACACTTCACACACCAATATTTTTTTATAATTTTTTTTTTTTTTTTTTTTGTATAGGTAATATCACCAGCTCATATTATTGTGTCATGATTACTGGCACCATATGTAGTCCCCCAGTTATTCTTCTTTAGATGTTTTCCGTGTCCTGTGCAGTATCTCTCCCAGAAGTCCACTTGATGGCCCCCGTGGTGGTCTACACCCCGAAGTCATCAATTTTTACTCTAAGAGAGAGTGTGCAGCTGTTTCTGGAGACGGTCAACAATAACCTCTGCATGGTGGAATAATAGGTCACGATGTTTATCAGGATCAGTAGAAGCATCACCCACTCGATGATTATGATGGGGATTTCACGGATCTCGTCCCAGTCTTCATCATTATGGAATAATTCCTTTAATGTTTCATATCCAAAATAGAAAACTACACAGACAAAAGTCAGGCCACAGCAGGTGCATCTACTATGGTGGATGACTTTTTTTGCTCCTGGTAATTTATACATCTGGATGGACTGCCCAAGGTAGTATAAGGCTTCACATGTAATGGAAATTATCGTGCTGACAAAGTGTATCCTGGGATATTCTTCGGGGGACAATACATGCATAACAGCTGTGGAAAAACAGGAGGCCCACACAATGGCCAGCAGGATCCTCTGGATCAGGACCTGATGACCCCTGAACTCTTCAGTATGCATAACCATATACTTATAAATAAGAAAGGTTAGTACCAAAGTGCCAATGGACGTCCCTATGAATCCAATTCTGAATAATATGCTTTCGGGAAAGACATTTCCCACGTCACTGTGAAGGAAAAGAAACCAATGTTATTATGGATATTTCCTCACTCCCAACCCATGAAATAAGAATCATTTGCTTGTTTATCTTACCTGATGCTCATCAGTGGCGAGGCTGCATGGCCGAGGACGACCGTCATGATGTAGCTGGTGGCAAGCCAGGCCGCACACCAAAACGCCAACAGGAGGGGGACGAACCCCAGTCCTTTTAGCTCCATTTCAGACAAGTAGAAAAAGAAGACGCTAATCTCACTATTCTCACTAATCGCACTGGAACAGACTGAAGGCTCGGGCGGCTGTCAGTGGGATGTCAGGCCTCCAGCTGTCTATGACATCACATGTGACATGTCAGAATGACTGCTTGTTTCTTTGAGCTGCCATGATTTAGTATCTGCTATAGACAGAACCTGATGTTTTTACTATGGACCTTACAGACCTCAGAACCCAAGTAATTAGTGCAGGGGCTCCATTTTGATCATCTCACATTTCACATTATTTGAGTTCCAGGGCTCAGATACATTTGCACCCTCTATAGCAGTGGTCTTCAAGCTGTGAACCCCCAACCGCTGCAGAACCACAACTCCCAGCATGCCCAGACAGCAACTTTGCATAAGGAAATAGTCTAATTAAACTTTTCTTATATATAGAATCCCTGAAATCTCCAATCTCTCCTTTTATTGCTTTATGATCTGTGTTACTTATTTGTAAAAAACAATGTTTGTGATTGTCTTCCCCCCACACACTTATGGGCTATCTCTTCAAACGACTTTATTTGACCTAAAGCGTATAATTGATTTACATAAATAAGCCCCTTTTCATCCAAAAGAGTGAATCTTTAATTTTAAGGAACTCTTTAAGTGCTTTATTCGACCATAATGAAGTAAAGTCAAAACTCCATGTGATTTAAAAAATAAATTTAAGTTCCCCCCATACTTAATTATCTAGATATGCATGGGTGTAGTGAGTATCCCAGCTTCCAAAATCTCAAAAATATCCTTCATTTTTCAGAGGCTTTTTCAAAAATGAAAGAAGCGATCTGATTGGTTGCTATGGGCAACTCAGAAACTTTTCCTCTGGGCAGGTTTTGATAAATCTCCCTCTATGGGGGAGATTCATTAAGACCAGTGTAGAGGAAGAGTTGTGCAGTTGCCCATAGCAACCAGATTGCTTCTTTCATTTTTCACAATGCCTTTGCAAAATGAAAGAAGCGATCTGATTGGTTGCTATGG
>NW_026608438.1:0-69000 GCF_029499605.1 Hyla sarda
CTAAAGGGTTAATAGCGTGCAGCGCCGCAATCACTGCCGTGTGCTATTAGCCACGGGTCACGGCCTCTAACAACCCCGGGCCCGACCCGCTATGACGTGGCCCCGCGTTATAGAAAGGGAAAGGACTCGGGACGTACCGGTACGTCCTTGGTCTTTAAGGGGTTAAGGACCAGGCCAATTTTATTTTTGCATTTTCGTTTTTTCCTTCTCTCCTTCTAAAATCCATAACTCTTTTATATTTCCATCCACAGACCCATATAAGGGCTTGTTCTTTGCGTGACCAATTGTACTTTGTAATGAAACCTCTCATTTTACCATAAAATGTACGGCGAATCAAAAAAAAAATTTTTTTTTAGGGAGGAAATTTAAGTGAAAACCAAAATTTTGCACATTTTGGAGGGGTTAGTTTTCAGTGTACAATTTACGGTAAAAATTGTGTTCTTTATTCTGTGGGTCAATATGATTAAAATAATACCCATGGCTAGATACTTTTAGATTTTTTTTAAGCGGTACAAAAATAAAAAAACTTTTTGTACAAAATCAGTAATCTATAATCGCCCTATTTTGACCACCTATAACTTTTTCATTTTTACGTATATAGGGCGGTATTTTTTTAGATACCACATTTGCATATATAAAAATTTCAGATCATTTTTTTTATTTTTTTTTTTAAATAAAATGTGACAAAAAAGCAGCATTTTTGAACTTTTTTTATTTACGTTTATGCCATTCACCGTACGGGATCATTAACATAATATTTTGATAGTTCGGACATTTAAGCACATGGCAATACCAAATATATATAAAAAATAATTTACGCCTCTTGGGGGTAAAATGGGGAAAAAACTGACAATTTTAAATTTTATTGGGGGAGGGGATTTTTCACTTTTTTAAATTTTATTTTTAAATTTTTCAACTTTTTTTTTTTAACACTTTTTATGTCCCCATAGGGGACTATCTATAGCAATCCTGTGATTGCTAATACTGTGCAATGCTATGTATAGGACACAGCACTGCTCAGTATTATCGGTGATCTTCTGCTCTGGTCTGCTCGATCTCAGACTGAGCAGAAGACCCCGGGAGACGGCCGGAGCCAGATGGGGGGACCTCTGGCCACCATGCTGGATGATCGGATCGCCGCGGCAGCGCTGCGGGCAATCCGATCATCCATTCAAAGTTCCGCACTACCGCAGATGCCGTGATCTGTATTGATCACGGCATCTGAGGGGTTAATGGCGGACATCCGCGCAATCTCGGATATCTGCCATTACGGGCGGGTCCCCGGCTGCTGCTAGCAGCCGGGACCTGCCGTGTATGACGCGAGTACCGTTCCGATGCTCGCGCTCATACACAGGACGTAAATGTACATCCTGGTGCGGGAAGTCCTGCCAAACCAGGACGTACATTTACGTCCGTGGTCGTTAAGGGGTTAAATATAATATAAACAGGAAACGTAATATAATAATGTTTAATAAATTATTAAATGGAAATAAAATCTGTAAATGGATGCAGCTGTAATGGGTGGGTTCACACTGCACTTTTGTTTGTGTATCATGTAAGTGTTTAACGCCTTTATGACCTGGGGTTTTTCAGTTTTTGCATTTTTTTCCTCCTTACCTTTAAAAAACCGTAACGTTTTAAATTTTGCACCTAAAAATCCATTTGATTGCTTATTTTTTGCACCACCAATTCTACTCTAATCAGCCAAAAATCTACTGTGAAACGGAAAAAAAAATCATTGTGCGACAAAATTGAAGAAAAAACACCATTTTGTAACTTTTGGGGGCTTCAGTTTCTATGCAGTAAATTTTTCGGTAAAAAAATGACACTTTATCTTTATTCTGTAGGTCCATATGATTAAAATGATTCCCTATTTACATAGGTTTGATTTTGTTGTACTTATGGAAAAAATCATAACTACATTAAGGAAAATTTATACGTTTAAAATTGTAATGTTCTGACCTCTATAACTTTTTTATTTTTCCACGTACGGGGCGGTATGAGGGCTAATTTTTGCGCCCTGATCTGAAGTTTTTTATTTTTTGTAATGATCGGACTTTTTGATAGCTTTTTATTCAATTTTTCATAATTATAAAAAGTGAGCAGAAATACACTATTTTGGACTTTGGAATTTTTTTGCACGCCATTGACTGTTTAATAAAATATTTCCTCACGTGGCCATATCACATATGGTTATTTCTATTTATTTATTTATTTATTTTTTTAAAGGGAAAGGGGGGGATTCAAACTTATTAGGGAAGGGGTTAACTGATCTTCTTTTTTTTTTTTTTTTGCAATGTTATAGCTCCCATAGCCATCCTAAGCTGAACGCGCCTGCTCTCGTCAGATCGCAGACTGGTACAGATCTTAGGGCCCGGCAAGTACCGGCATGGGACACTGGCTGGGAATCCCGGGTGCCGTTGACATTTTGCTCTGTTGCCGCCTTCCGTTCCGATTCCGAAAAGGATTTATTGATGCTTAAATGCACAGTATAAAGGGTGTGAAGCTGTCAACGGCCATCCTAAGCTGAACGCGCCTGCTCTCGTCAGATCGCAGACTGCTACCCAGCTTAGGGCCCGGTAAGTACCAGCATGGGAGACTGGCTGGGAATCCCAAATGTCGTTGACATTTTGCTCTGTTGACGCCTTCCGCTCCGATCCCGAAAAGGATTTATTGATGCTTAAATCCACAGTATACAGGGTTTGAAGCTGTCTACTGCCATCCTAAGCTGAATGCGCCTGTTTTCATCACATCGCAGACTGGTACCCAGCTTAGGGCCAGGTAAATACCAGCATGGGAGACTGGCTGGGAATCCCGGGTGCAGTTGACATTTTGCTCTGTTTCTGCTCCGATTCCGAAAAGGATTTATTGATGCTTAAATCCACAATATACAGGGTGTGAAGCTGTCAACGGCCATCCTAAGCTGAACGTGCCTGCTCTTGTCAGTTTGCAGACTGCTACCCAGCTTAGGGCCTGGTAAGTACCAGCATGGGAGACTGGCTGGGAATCCCGGGTGCAGTTGACATTTTGCTCTGTTGCCGCCTTCCGCTCTGATTCCAAAAAGGATTTATTGATGCTTAAATCCACAGTATAAAGAGCGAAAAGCTGTCAACGGCCATCCTAAGCTGAACGCGCCTGCTCTCGTCAAATCGCAGACAGCTACCCAGCTTACGGCCCAGTAAGGACTGGCTGGGAATCCCGGGTGCCGTTGACATCTTGCTCTATTGCCGCTCCGATTCCGAAAAGGATTTATTGATGCTTAAATCCACAGTACACAAGGTGTGAAGCTGTCGACGGCCATCCTAAGCTGAACGCACCTGCTCTCGTCAGATCGCAGACTGGTACAGATCTTAGGGCCCGGTAAGTTCCAGCATGGGAGACTGGCTGGGAATCCCGGGTGTAGTTGACATTTTGCTCTGTTGCCGCCTTCTGCTCTGATTCCAAAAAGGATTTATTGATGCTTAAATCCACAGTATACAAGGCGTGAAGCTGTCAACGGCCATCCTAAGCTGAACGTACCTGCTCTCCTCAGACTGCTGCCCGGCAAGTATCGGCATGGGAGACTGGCTGGCAATCCAAGGTGCCATTGACATTTTGCTCTGTTGCCGCCTTCCTCTCCGATTAATAAAAATATTTATTGATGCTTAAATCCACAGTATACAAGGCGTGAAGCTGTCAACGGCCGTCCTAAGCTGACCGTGCCTGCTCTCGTCAGATCGCAGACTGCTACCCAGCTTAGGGCCCGGTAAGTACCAGCGTGGGAGACTGGCTGGGAATCCCGGGTGCAGTTGACATTTTGCTCTGTTGCCGCCTTCCGTTCCGATTCCGAAAAGGATTTATTGATGCTTAAATCAACAGTATACAGGGTGTGAAGCTGTCAACGACCATCCTAAGCTGAACGTGCCTGCTCTTGTCAATTTGCAGACTGCTACCCAGCTTAGGGCCTGGTGAGTACCAGCATGGGAGACTGGCTGGGAATCCCGAGTGCAGTTGACATTTTGCTCTGTTGGCGCCTTACTCTCCGATTAATAAAAATATTTATTGATGCTTAAATCCACAGTATACAAGGAGTGAAGCTGTCAACGGCCATCCTAAGCTGAACGCGCATGCTCTCGTCAGATCGCAGACTGGTACAGATCTTAGGGCCCGGCAAGTGCCGGCATGGGACACTGGCTGGGAATCCCGGGTGCAGTTGACATTTTGTTCTGTTGCCGCCTTCCGTTCCGATTCCGAAAAGGATTGATTGATGCTTAAATGCACAGTATAAAGGGCGAAAAGCTGTCAACGGCCATCCTAAGCTGAACGCGCCTGCTCTCTTCAGATCGCAGACTGCTACCCAGCTTAGGGCCCAGTAAGTACCGGCATGGGAGACCGGCTGGGAATCCCGGGTGCCGTTGACATTTTGCTCTATTGCCGCTCCGATTCCGAAAAGGATTTATTGATGCTTAAATCCACAGTACACAAGGTGTGAAGCTGTCGACGGCCATCCTAAGCTGAACGCGCCTGCTCTCGTCAGATCGCAGACTGGTACAGATCTTAGGGCCCGGTAAGTACCGGCATGGGACACTGGCTGGGAATCCCGGGTGCCGTTGACATTTTGCTCTGTTGCCGCCTTCCGTTCCGTTCCGATTCCGAAAAGGATTTATTGATGCTTAAATGCACAGTATAAAGGGTGTGAAGCTGTCAACGGCCATCCTAAGCTGAACGCGCCTGCTCTCGTCAGATCGCAGACTGCTACCCAGCTTAGGGCCCGGTAAGTACCAGCATGAGAGACTGGCTGGGAATCCCAGGTGTCGTTGACATTTTGCTCTATTGACGCCTTCCGCTCCGATTCCGAAAAGGATTTATTGATGCTTAAATCCACAGTATACAGGGTTTGAAGCTGTCTACGGCCATCCTAAGCTGAATGCGCCTGTTTTCATCACATCGCAGACTGGTACCCAGCTTAGGGCCAAGTAAATACCAGCATGGGAGACTGGCTGGGAATCCCGGGTGCAGTTGACATTTTGCTCTGTTTCTGCTCTGATTCCGAAAAGGATTTATTGATGCTTAAATCCACAATATACAGGGTGTGAAGCTGTCAACGGCCATCCTAAGCTGAACGTGTCTGCTCTTGTCAGTTTGCAGACTGCTACCCAGCTTAGGGCCTGGTAAGTACCAGCATGGGAGACTGGCTGGGAATCCCGGGTGCAGTTGACATTTTGCTCTGTTGCCGCCTTCCGCTCTGATTCCAAAAAGGATTTATTGATGCTTAAATCCACAGTATAAAGAGCGAAAAGCTGTCAACGGCCATCCTAAGCTGAACGCGCCTGCTCTCATCAGATCGCAGACAGCTACCCAGCTTACGGCCCAGTAAGTACCGGCATGGGAGACTGGCTGGGAATCCCAGGTGCCGTTGACATTTTGCTCTATTGCCGCTCCGATTCCGAAAAGGATTTATTGATGCTTAAATCCACAGTACACAAGGTGTGAAGCTGTCGACGGCCATCCTAAGCTGAACGCGCCTGCTCTCGTCAGATCGCAGACTGGTACAGATCTTAGGGCCCGGTAAGTACCGACATGGGACACTGGCTGGGAATCCCGGGTGCCGTTGACATTTTGCTCTGTTGCTGCCTTCCTCTCCGATTAATAAAAATATTTATTGATGCTTGAATCCACAGTATACAAGGAGTGAAGCTGTCAACGGCCATCCTAAGCTGAACGCGCCTGCTCTCGTCAGATCGCAGACTGCTACCCAGCTTAGGGCCCGGAAAGCACCGGCATGGGAGACAGGCTGGGAATCCCTGGTGCAGTTGACATTTTGCTCTGTTGCCGCCTTCTGCTCCGATTCCGAAAAGGATTTATTGATGCTTAAATCCACAGTATTCAAGGCTTGAAGCTAACAACGGCCATCCTAAGCTGAACACGCCTACTCTTGTCAGATTGCAAATTGCTACTCAGCTTTGGAACCGGTAAGTTCCAGCATGGGAGACGGGCTGGGAATCCTGGGTGTAGTTGACATTTTGCTCTGTTGCCGCCTTCCGTTCCGATTCCAAAAAGGATTTATTGATGCTTAAATCCACAGTATACAAGGCGTGAAGCTGTCAACGGCCATCCTAAGCTGAACGTACCTGCTCTCCTCAGATCGCAGTCTGCTACCCAGCTTAGGGCCCGGTAAGTACCGGCATGGGAGACTGGCTTGTAATCCCGGGTGCCGTTGACATTTTGCTCTGTTGCCGCCTTCCGCTCCGATTCCGAAAAGGATTTATTGATGCTTAAATTCACATTTTAAAGGGTGTGATGCTGTTAACGGCCATCCTAAGTTGAACGTGCCTGCTCTCGTCAGATCGGAGCAGAAGGCGGCAACAGAGCAAAATGTCCCATAGGGCCCGGTAAGTACCAGCATGGGAGACTGACTGGGAAACCCGGGTGCAGTAGACATTTTGCTCTGTTGCCGCCTTCCCTTCCGTTCCGATTTCGAAAAAGAATTATTGATGCTTAAATCCACAGTATGCAAGGCGTGAAGTTGTCAACGGCCATCCTAAGCTGAACGTGCCTGCTCTCCTCAGATCGCAGACTGCTGCCCGGCAAGTACCGGCATCGGAGACTGGCTGGCAATCCAAGGTGCCATTGACATTTTGCTCTGTTGCCGCCTTCCTCTCCGATTAATAAAAATATTTATTGATGCTTAAATCCACAGTATACAAGGCGTGAAGCTGTCAACGGCCATCCTAAGCTGAACGCGCATGCTCTCGTCAGATCGCAGACTGCTACCCTGCTTAGGGCCCGGTAAGTACCGGCATGGGAGACTTGCTGGGAATCCCGGGTGCAGTTGACATTTTGCTCTGTTGCCGCCTTCCGTTCCGTTCCGATTCCGAAAAGGATTTATTGATGCTTAAATGCACAGTATAAAGGGCAAGAAGCTGTCAACAGCCTTCCTAAGCTGAACACGCCTGCTCTTGTCAGATCGCAGACTGCTACCAAGCTTAGGGCCCAGTAAGTAACGGCATGGGAGACTGGCTGGGAATCCCGGGTGCCGTTGACATTTTGCTCTGTTGCTGCCTTCCGTTCCAATTCCGAAAAGGATTTATTGATGCTTAAATGCACAGTATAAAGGGCGTGAAGCTGTCAATGGCAATCCTAAGCTGAACGCGCCTGCTCTCGTCAGATCGCAGACTGCTATCCAGCTTAGGGCTTGGTAAGTACCAGCATGGGAGACTGGCTGGGAATCCCGGGTGCAGTTGACATTTTGCTCAGTTGCTGCCTTCCGCTCCGATTCTGAAAAGATTTATTGATGCTTAAATCCACAGTACAAAGGGTTTAAAGGGTGTGAAGCTGTTAACGGCCATCTTAAGCTGATCGCGAATGCTCTCGTCAGATTGCAAATTGCTACTCAGCTTAGGGCCTGGTGAGTACCAGCATGGGAGACTGGCTGGGAATCTCGGGTGCCGTTGACATTTTGCTCTGTTGCTGCCTTCCGTTCCAATTCCGAAAATGATTTATTGATGCTTAAATCCACAGTATACAAGGTGTGAAGCTGTCAAAGGCCATCCTAAGCTGAACGCGCCTGCTCCCGTAAAATCGCAGACTGCTACCCAGCTTCGGGCCTGGTAAGTACCAGCGTGGGAGACTGGCTGGGAATCCCGGGTGCAGTTGACATTTTGCTCTGTTGCCGCCTTCCGCTCCGATTCCGAAAAGGATTTATTGATGCTTAAATCCACAGTGTACAAGGCGTGAAGCTGTCAATGGCCATCCTAAGCTGAACGTACCTGCTCTCCTCAGATCACAGACTGCTGCCCGGCAAGTACCGGCATGGGAGACTGTCTCTCAATCCAAGGTGCCATTGACATTTTGCTCTGTTGCCGCCTTCCTCTCCGATTAATAAAAATATTTATTGATGCTTAAATCCACAGTTTACAAGGCGTGAATCTGTCAACGGCCATCCTAAGCTGAACGCGCATGCTCTTGTCAGATCGCAGACTGGTACAGATCTTAGGGCCCGGTAAGTACCCGCATGGGACACTGGCTGGGAATCCCAGGTGCAGTTGACATTTTGCTTAGTTGCCGCCTTCCGTTCCGATTCCGAAAAGGATTGATTGATGCTTAAATGCAAAGTATAAAGGGCAATAAGCTGTCAACGGCCATCCTAAGCTGAACGCGCCTTCTCTCGTCAGATCGCAGACTGCTACCCAGTTTAGGGCCCGGTAAGTACCGGCATGGGAGACTGGCTGGGAATCCCGGGTGCCATTGACATTTTGCTCTATTTCCGCTCCGATTCCGAAAAGGATTTATTGATGCTTAAATCCACAGTATACAAGGTGTGAAGCTGTCGACGGCCATCCTAAGCTGAACGCGCCTGCTCTCGTCAGATCGCAGACTGGTACAGATATTAGGGCCCGGTAAGTATCGGCATGGGACACTGGCTGGGAATCCCGGGTGCCGTTGACATTTTGCTCTGTTGCCGCCTTCCGTACGGTTCCGGTTCAAAAAAGGATTTATTGATGCTTAAATCCACAGTATACAAGGTGTGAAGCTGTCAACGGCCATCCTAAGCTGAACGCGCCTGCTCTCGTCAGATCGCAGACTGCTACTCAGCTTAGGGCCCGGTAAGTACCAGCATGGGAGACTGGCTGGAAATCCCAGGTGTCGTTGAGATTTTGCTCTGTTGACGCCTTCCGCTCCGATTCCGAAAAGGATTTATTGATGCTTATTCCAAAGTATACAGGGTTTGAAGCTGTCTACGGCCATCCTAAGCTGAATGCGCCTGTTTTCATCACATCGCAGACTGGTACCCAGCTTAGGGCCAGGTAAATACCAGCATGGGAGACTGGCTGGGAATCCCGGGTGCAGTTGACATTTTGCTCTGTTTCTGCTCCGATTCCGAAAAGGATTTATTGATGCTTAAATCCACAGTATACAGGGTGTGAAGCTGTCAACGGCCATCCTAAGCTGAACGTGCCTGCTCTTGTCAGTTTGCAGACTGCTACCCAGCTTAGGGCCTGGTAAGTACCGGCATGGGAGACTGGCTGGGAATCCCGGGTGCAGTTGACATTTTGCTCTGTTGCCGCCTTCCTCTCCGATTAATAAAAATATTTATTGATGCTTAAATCCACAGTATACAAGGAGCGAAGCTGTCAACGGCCATCCTAAGCTGAACACGCCTGCTCTCCTCAGATCGCAGACTGCCACCCAGCCCAGGGCCCGGCAAGCACCGGCATGGGAGACTGGCTGGGAATCACGGGTGCAGTTGACATTTTGCTCTGTTGCCGCCTTCCGTCTCGATTCCGAAAAGGAGTTATTGATGCTTAAATGCACAGTATAAAGGGCAAGAAGCTGTCAATGGCCATCCTATGCTGGACGCGCCTGCTCTGGTCAGATCGCAGTCTGCTACCCAGCTTAGAGCCCGGTAAGTACCGGCATGGGAGACTGGCTTGGAATCCTGGGTGCCATTGACATTTTACTCTGTTGCCGCCTTCCGCTCCGATTCCGAGAAGCATTTATTGATGCTTAAATTCACAGTATAAAGGGTGTGATGCTGTTAACGGCCATCCTAAGCTGAACGTGCCTGCTCTCGTAAGATCGCAGACTGCTACCTAGCTTTGGGCCCGGTAAATACCGGCATGGGAGACTGGCTGGTAATCCCAGTTGCCGTTAACGTTTTGCTCTGTTGCTGCCTTCTGCTCGGATTCCGAAAAGGATTTATTGATGCCTAAATCCATAGTATAAAAGGTGTGAAGCTGTCAACGGCCATCTTAAGCTGAACGCGCCTGCTCTCGTCAGATCGCAAATTGCTACCCAGCTTAGGGCCCGGTAAGTACCAGCATGGGAGACTGGCTGGGAATCCCGGGTGCCGATGACATTTTGCTCTGTTGCCGCCTTCCGTTCTGATTCCGAAAAGCATTTATTGATGCTTACATCCACAGTATACAAGGAGTGACGCTATCAACAGCCATCCTAAGCTGAACCCGCCTGCGCTTGTCAGATTGCAGACTGCTACCCAGCTTAGGGCTTGGTAAGAAACGGCATGGGAGACTGGCTGGGAATCCTGGCTGCTGTTGACATTTTCTCTGTTGCCGCCTTCCGCTCCTATTCCTAAAATAATTTTTTGATGCTTAAATCCACAGTATAAAGCGTGAGAAGCTGTGAACGGCCATCCTAAGCTGAGAGCGCCTGCTCTCGTCAGATTGCAGACTGCTACCCAGCTTAGGGCTTGGTAAGTACCGGCATTGGAAACTGGCTGGGAATCTTGGCTGCCTTTGACATTTTCTCTGTTGCCGCCTTCCGCTCCGATTACGTAAAGTATTTATTGATGCTTAAATCCACAGTATAAAGGGTGTGATGCTGTTAACGGCCATCCTAAGATGAACGTGCCTGCTCTTGTCAGATCGCAGCCTGCTACCCTGCTTAGGGCCCGGTAAGTACCGGCATGTGAGACTGGCTTGCAATCCAAGGTGCCATTGACATTTTGCTCTGTTGCCGCCTTCCGCTCTGATTCCTAAAAGGATTTATTGATGCTTAAATCCACAGTATAAAGGGTGTGATGCTGTCAACGGCCATCCTAAGCTGAATGTGCCTGCTCTCATCAGATCGCAGACTGCTACCCAGCTTAGGGCCTGGTAAGTACCAGCAAGGAAGACTGGCTGGGAATCCCGGGTGCAGTTTCCATTTTGCTCTGTTGCCGCCTTCCGTTCCGTTCCGATTCCGAAAAGGATTTATTGATGCTTAAATGCACAGTATAAAGGGCGTGAAGCTGTCATTTTTCCATCCTAAGCTGAATGCGCCTGCTCTCGTCAAATCTCAGACTGTTACCCAGCTTAGGGCCCGGTAAGTACCGGCATGGGAGACTGGCTGGAAATCCCGGGTGCCCTTGACGTTTTGCTATGATGCCGCCTTCCGCTCAGAATCCGAAAAGGATTTATTGATGCTTAAATCCACAGTATAAAGGGTATAAAGGGTATAAAGGGTATAAAGGGTATAAAGGGTATAAAGGGTGTGAAGCTGTCAACGGCCATCCTAAGCTGAGCGTGTCTGCTCTCGTCAGATTGCAGACTGCTACCCAGCTTAGGGGCTGGTAAGTACCAGCATCGGAGACTGGCTGGGAATCCAGGGTGCTGTTGACGTTTTGGTCTGTTGCCGCTTTCCGCTCCGATTCCGAAAAGGATTTATTGATGCTTAAATCCACAGTATACAAGGCGTGAAGCTATCAACAGCCTTCCTAAGCTGAGCCCGCCTGCTCTCATCAGATCGCAGACTGCTACCCAGCTTAGGGCCCGGTAAGTACCAGCATGGGAGACTGGCTGTGAATCCCAGGTGTTGTTGACATTTTGCTCTGTAGCCGCCTTCCGCTCCGATTCCGAAAAGGATTTATTGATGCTTAAATCCACAGTATACAGGGTGTGAAGCCGTCTATCCTAAGCTGAATGTACCTGTTCTTGTCAGATCGCAGATTGCTGCCCGGCAAGTACGGGCATGGGAGACTGGCTGGCAATCCAAGGTGCTATTGACATTTTGCTCTGTTGCCGCCTTCCTCTCCGATTCCGAAAAGGATTTATTGATGCTTAAATGCACAGTATAAAGGGCATGAAGCTGTCAACAGCCATCCTAAGCTGAACGCACCTGCTCTCGTCAGATCGCAGCCTGCTACCCAGCTTAGGGCCCGGTAAGTACCAGCATGGGAGACTGGCTGGGAATATCAGGTTTTGTTGACATTTTGCTTTGTAGCTCTGTAGCCATTTTGCTCCGATTCCGAAAAGGATTTATTGATGCTTAAATCCACAGTATACAGGGTGTGAAGCCGTCTACGGCTATCCTAAGCTGAATGCGCCTGTTCTTGTCAGATTGCAGACTGCTGCCCGGCAAGTATGGGCATGGGAGTCTGGCTGGCAATCCAAGGTGCTATTGACATTTTGCTCTGTTGCCGCCTTCCTCTCAGATTAAAAAAAATATTTATTGATGCTTAAATCCACAGTATACAAGGCATGAAGATGTCAACGGCCATCCTAAGCTGAACGCGCCTGCTCTCGTCAGATCGCAGACTGCTACGCAGCTTAGGGCCCAGTAAGTACCGGCATGGGAGACTGGCAGGGAATCCCGGGTGCAGTTGACATTTTGCTCTGTTGCCGCCTTCCGTTCCGATTTCGAAAAGGATTTATTGATGATTAAATGCACAGTATAAAAAGCATGAAGCTGTCAATGGCCATCCTAAGCTGAACTCGCCTGCTCTCGTCAGTTTGCAGACTGCTATCCAGCTTAGGGCCCGGTAAGTACTGGCATGGGAGACTGGCTGGGAATCCCGGGTGCTGTTGACTTTTTGCTCTATTGCTGCCTTCCGCTCCGATTCAGAAAATAATTTATTGATGCTTAAATGCACAGTATAAAGGGCGAGAAGCTGTCAACGGCCATCCTAAGCTGAACGCGCCTGCTCTCGTCAGATCGCAGACTGCTACCCAGCTTAGGGCCTGGTAAGTACCAGCATGGGAGACTGGCTGGGAATCCCAAGTGTCGTTGACATTTTGCTCTGTTGCCGCCTTCCGCTCCGATTCCGAAAAGGATTTATTGATGCTTAAATCCACAGTTTACAGGGTGTGAAGCCGTCTACGGCTATCCTAAGCTGAATGTGCCTGTTCTTGTCAGATCGCAGACTGCTGCCCTGCAAGTACGGGCATGGGAGACTGGCTGGCAATCCAAGATGCTATTGACATTTTGCTCTGTTGCCGCCTTCCTCTCCGATTCCGAAAAGGATTTATTGATGCTTAAATGCACAGTATAAAAAGCATGAAGCTGTCAATGGCCATCCTAAGCTGAACGCGCCTGCTCTCGTCAGATCGCAGACTGCTACCCAGCTTAGGGCGTGGTAAGTACTGGCATGGAAGACTGGCTGGGAATCCCAGGTGTTGTTGACATTTTGCTCTGTTGCCACCTTCCGCTCCGATTCCGAAAAGAATTTATTGATGCTTAAATCCACAGTATACAAGGCGTGAAGCTGTCAATGGCCATCCTAAGCTAAACGTGCCTGCTCTTGTCAGATCGCAGACTGCTACCTAGCTTTGGGCCCAGTAAGTACCGGCATGGGAGACTGGCTGGGAATCCCGGGTGCCGTTAACGTTTTGCTCTGTTGCTGCCTTCCGCTCGGATTCCGAAAAGGATTTATTGATGCTTAAATCCACATTATAAAGGGTGTGAAGCTGTCAACGGCCATCTTAAGCTGAACGCGCCTGCTCTTGTCAGATCGCAGACTGCTACCTAGCTTTGGGCCCGGTAAGTACCAGCATGGGAGACTGGCTGGGAATCCCAAGTGTCGTTGACATTTTGCTCTGTTGCCGCCTTCCGCTCCGATTCCGAAAAGGATTTATTGATGCTTAAATCCACAGTATACAGGGTGTGAAGCCGTCTACGGCTATCCTAAGCTGAATGTGCCTGTTCTTCTCAGATCACAGACTGCTGCCCGGGAAAGTACGGGCATGGGAGACTGGCTGGCAATCCAAGGTGCTATTGACATTTTGCTCTGTTGCCGCCTTCCTCTCCGATTCCGAAAAGGATTTATTGATGCTTAAATGCACAGTATAAAAAGCATGAAGCTGTCAATGGCCATCCTAAGCTGAACGTGCCTGCTCTCGTCAGATCGCAGACTGCTACCCACCTTAGGGCCCGGTAAGTACTGGCATGGAAGACTGGCTGGGAATCCCGGGTGCCATTGACATTTTGCTCTATTGCTGCCTTCCGCTCCGATTCCGAAAATAATTTATTGATGCTTAAATCCACAGTATACAAGGTGTGAAGCTGTCGACGGCCATCCTAAACTGAACGCGCCTGCTCTCTTCAGATCGCAGACTGCTACCCAGCTTAGGGCCCGGTTAAGTACCAGCATGGGAGACTGGCTGGGAATCCCAGGTGTCGTTGACATTTTGCTCTGTTGCCGCCTTCCTCTCCGATTCCGAAAAGGATTTATTGATGCTTAAATGCACAGTATAAAGGGCATGAAGCTGTTAACAGCCATCCTAAGCTGAACGCGCCTGCTCTCGTCAGATCGCAGACTGCTACCCAGCTTAGGGCCCGGTAAGTACCAGCATGGGAGACTGGCTGGGAATATCAGGTTTTGTTGACATTTTGCTCTGTAGCTCTGTAGCCATTTTGCTCCGATTCCGAAAAGGATTTATTGATGCTTAAATCCACAGTATACAGGGTGTGAAGCCGTCTACGGCTATCCTAAGCTGAATGCGCCTGTTCTTGTCAGATTGCAGACGTCTGCCCGGCAAGTATGGGCATGAGAGTCTGGCTGGCAATCCAAGGTGCTATTGACATTTTGCTCTGTTGCCGCCTTCCTCTCAGATTAAAAAAAATATTTATTGATGCTTAAATCCACAGCATACAAGGCGTGAAGATGTCAACGGCCATCCTAAGCTGAACGCGCCTGCTCTCGTCAGATCGCAGACTGCTACGCAGCTTAGGGCCCAGTAAGTACCGGCATGGGAGACTGGCAGGGAATCCCGGGTGCAGTTGACATTTTGCTCTGTTGCCGCCTTCCGTTCCGATTTCGAAAAGGATTTATTGATGATTAAATGCACAGTATAAAAAGCATGAAGCTGTCAATGGCCATCCTAAGCTGAACTCGCCTGCTCTCGTCAGTTCGCAGACTGCTATCCAGCTTAGGGCCCGGTAAGTACTGGCATGGGAGACTGGCTGGGAATCCCGGGTGCTGTTGACTTTTTGCTCTATTGCTGCCTTCCGCTCCGATTCAGAAAATAATTTATTGATGCTTAAATGCACAGTATAAAGGGCGAGAAGCTGTCAACGGCCATCCTAAGCTGAACGCGCCTGCTCTCGTCAGATCGCAGACTGCTACCCAGCTTAGGGCCTGGTAAGTACCAGCATGGGAGACTGGCTGGGAATCCCAAGTGTCGTTGACATTTTGCTCTGTTGCCGCCTTCCGCTCCGATTCCGAAAAGGATTTATTGATGCTTAAATCCACAGTATACAGGGTGTGAAGCCGTCTACGGCTATCCTAAGCTGAATGTGCCTGTTCTTGTCAGATCGCAGACTGCTGCCCTGCAAGTACGGGCATGGGAGACTGGCTGGCAATCCAAGATGCTATTGACATTTTGCTCTGTTGCCGCCTTCCTCTCCGATTCCGAAAAGGATTTATTGATGCTTAAATGCACAGTATAAAAAGCATGAAGCTGTCAATGGCCATCCTAAGCTGAACGCGCCTGCTCTCGTCAGATCGCAGACTGCTACCCAGCTTAGGGCGTGGTAAGTACTGGCATGGAAGACTGGCTGGGAATCCCAGGTGTTGTTGACATTTTGCTCTGTTGCCACCTTCCGCTCCGATTCCGAAAATAATTTATTGATGCTTAAATCCACAGTATACAAGGCGTGAAGCTGTCAATGGCCATCCTAAGCTAAACGTGCCTGCTCTTGTCAGATCGCAGACTGCTACCTAGCTTTGGGCCCAGTAAGTACCGGCATGGGAGACTGGCTGGGAATCCCGGGTGCCGTTAACGTTTTGCTCTGTTGCTGCCTTCCGCTCGGATTCCGAAAAGGATTTATTGATGCTTAAATCCACAGTATAAAGGTTGTGAAGCTGTCAACGGCCATCTTAAGCTGAACGCGCCTGCTCTTGTCAGATCGCAGACTGCTACCTAGCTTTGGGCCCGGTAAGTACCAGCATGGGAGACTGGCTGGGAATCCCAAGTGTCGTTGACATTTTGCTCTGTTGCCGCCTTCCGCTCCGATTCCGAAAAGGATTTATTGATGCTTAAATCCACAGTATACAGGGTGTGAAGCCGTCTACGGCTATCCTAAGCTGAATGTGCCTGTTCTTGTCAGATCACAGACTGCTGCCCGGGAAAGTACGGGCATGGGAGACTGGCTGGCAATCCAAGGTGCTATTGACATTTTGCTCTGTTGCCGCCTTCCTCTCCGATTCCGAAAAGGATTTATTGATGCTTAAATGCACAGTATAAAAAGCATGAAGCTGTCAATGGCCATCCTAAGCTGAACGTGCCTGCTCTCGTCAGATCGCAGACTGCTACCCACCTTAGGGCCCGGTAAGTACTGGCATGGAAGACTGGCTGGGAATCCCGGGTGCCATTGACATTTTGCTCTATTGCTGCCTTCCGCTCCGATTCCGAAAATAATTTATTGATGCTTAAATCCACAGTATACAAGGTGTGAAGCTGTCGACGGCCATCCTAAACTGAACGCGCCTGCTCTCTTCAGATCGCAGACTGCTACCCAGCTTAGGGCCCGGTAAGTACCAGCATGGGAGACTGGCTGGGAATCCCAGGTGTCGTTGACATTTTGCTCTGTTGCCGCCTTCCTCTCCGATTCCGAAAAGGATTTATTGATGCTTAAATGCACAGTATAAAGGGCATGAAGCTGTTAACAGCCATCCTAAGCTGAACGCGCCTGCTCTCGTCAGATCGCAGACTGCTACCCAGCTTAGGGCCCGGTAAGTACCAGCATGGGAGACTGGCTGGGAATATCAGGTTTTGTTGACATTTTGCTCTGTAGCTCTGTAGCCATTTTGCTCCGATTCCGAAAAGGATTTATTGATGCTTAAATCCACAGTATACAGGGTGTGAAGCCGTCTACGGCTATCCTAAGCTGAATGCGCCTGTTCTTGTCAGATTGCAGACGTCTGCCCGGCAAGTATGGGCATGAGAGTCTGGCTGGCAATCCAAGGTGCTATTGACATTTTGCTCTGTTGCCGCCTTCCTCTCAGATTAAAAAAAATATTTATTGATGCTTAAATCCACAGCATACAAGGCGTGAAGATGTCAACGGCCATCCTAAGCTGAACGCGCCTGCTCTCGTCAGATCGCAGACTGCTACGCAGCTTAGGGCCCAGTAAGTACCGGCATGGGAGACTGGCAGGGAATCCCGGGTGCAGTTGACATTTTGCTCTGTTGCCGCCTTCCGTTCCGATTTCGAAAAGGATTTATTGATGATTAAATGCACAGTATAAAAAGCATGAAGCTGTCAATGGCCATCCTAAGCTGAACTCGCCTGCTCTCGTCAGTTCGCAGACTGCTATCCAGCTTAGGGCCCGGTAAGTACTGGCATGGGAGACTGGCTGGGAATCCCGGGTGCTGTTGACTTTTTGCTCTATTGCTGCCTTCCGCTCCGATTCAGAAAATAATTTATTGATGCTTAAATGCACAGTATAAAGGGCGAGAAGCTGTCAACGGCCATCCTAAGCTGAACGCGCCTGCTCTCGTCAGATCGCAGACTGCTACCCAGCTTAGGGCCTGGTAAGTACCAGCATGGGAGACTGGCTGGGAATCCCAAGTGTCGTTGACATTTTGCTCTGTTGCCGCCTTCCGCTCCGATTCCGAAAAGGATTTATTGATGCTTAAATCCACAGTATACAGGGTGTGAAGCCGTCTACGGCTATCCTAAGCTGAATGTGCCTGTTCTTGTCAGATCGCAGACTGCTGCCCTGCAAGTACGGGCATGGGAGACTGGCTGGCAATCCAAGATGCTATTGACATTTTGCTCTGTTGCCGCCTTCCTCTCCGATTCCGAAAAGGATTTATTGATGCTTAAATGCACAGTATAAAAAGCATGAAGCTGTCAATGGCCATCCTAAGCTGAACGCGCCTGCTCTCGTCAGATCGCAGACTGCTACCCAGCTTAGGGCGTGGTAAGTACTGGCATGGAAGACTGGCTGGGAATCCCAGGTGTTGTTGACATTTTGCTCTGTTGCCACCTTCCGCTCCGATTCCGAAAATAATTTATTGATGCTTAAATCCACAGTATACAAGGCGTGAAGCTGTCAATGGCCATCCTAAGCTAAACGTGCCTGCTCTTGTCAGATCGCAGACTGCTACCTAGCTTTGGGCCCAGTAAGTACCGGCATGGGAGACTGGCTGGGAATCCCGGGTGCCGTTAACGTTTTGCTCTGTTGCTGCCTTCCGCTCGGATTCCGAAAAGGATTTATTGATGCTTAAATCCACAGTATAAAGGTTGTGAAGCTGTCAACGGCCATCTTAAGCTGAACGCGCCTGCTCTTGTCAGATCGCAGACTGCTACCTAGCTTTGGGCCCGGTAAGTACCAGCATGGGAGACTGGCTGGGAATCCCAAGTGTCGTTGACATTTTGCTCTGTTGCCGCCTTCCGCTCCGATTCCGAAAAGGATTTATTGATGCTTAAATCCACAGTATACAGGGTGTGAAGCCGTCTACGGCTATCCTAAGCTGAATGTGCCTGTTCTTGTCAGATCACAGACTGCTGCCCGGGAAAGTACGGGCATGGGAGACTGGCTGGCAATCCAAGGTGCTATTGACATTTTGCTCTGTTGCCGCCTTCCTCTCCGATTCCGAAAAGGATTTATTGATGCTTAAATGCACAGTATAAAAAGCATGAAGCTGTCAATGGCCATCCTAAGCTGAACGTGCCTGCTCTCGTCAGATCGCAGACTGCTACCCACCTTAGGGCCCGGTAAGTACTGGCATGGAAGACTGGCTGGGAATCCCGGGTGCCATTGACATTTTGCTCTATTGCTGCCTTCCGCTCCGATTCCGAAAATAATTTATTGATGCTTAAATCCACAGTATACAAGGTGTGAAGCTGTCGACGGCCATCCTAAACTGAACGCGCCTGCTCTCTTCAGATCGCAGACTGCTACCCAGCTTAGGGCCCGGTAAGTACCAGCATGGGAGACTGGCTGGGAATCCCAGGTGTCGTTGACATTTTGCTCTGTTGCCGCCTTCCTCTCCGATTCCGAAAAGGATTTATTGATGCTTAAATGCACAGTATAAAGGGCATGAAGCTGTCAACAGCCATCCTAAGCTGAACGCGCCTGCTCTCGTCAGATCGCAGACTGCTACCCAGCTTAGGGCCCGGTAAGTACCAGCATGGGAGACTGGCTGGGAATATCAGGTTTTGTTGACATTTTGCTCTGTAGCTCTGTAGCCATTTTGCTCCGATTCCGAAAAGGATTTATTGATGCTTAAATCCACAGTATACAGGGTGTGAAGCCGTCTACGGCTATCCTAAGCTGAATGCGCCTGTTCTTGTCAGATTGCAGACTGCTGCCCGGCAAGTATGGGCATGAGAGTCTGGCTGGCAATCCAAGGTGCTATTGACATTTTGCTCTGTTGCCGCCTTCCTCTCAGATTAAAAAAAATATTTATTGATGCTTAAATCCACAGTATACAAGGCGTGAAGATGTCAACGGCCATCCTAAGCTGAACGCGCCTGCTCTCGTCAGATCGCAGACTGCTACGCAGCTTAGGGCCCAGTAAGTACCGGCATGGGAGACTGGCTGGGAATCCCGGGTGCAGTTGACATTTTGCTCTGTTGCCGCCTTCCTCTCCGATTCCGAAAAGGATTTATTGATGCTTAAATGCACAGTATAAAAAGCATGAAGCTGTCAATGGCCATCCTAAGCTGAACGCGCCTGCTCTCGTCAGATTGCAGACTGCTACCCAGCTTAGGGCGTGGTAAGTACTGGCATGGAAGACTGGCTGGGAATCCCAGGTGTTGTTGACATTTTGCTCTGTTGCCACCTTCCGCTCCGATTCCGAAAAGAATTTATTGATGCTTAAATCCACAGTATACAAGGCGTGAAGCTGTCAATGGCCATCCTAAGCTAAACGTGCCTGCTCTTGTCAGATCGCAGACTGCTACCTAGCTTTGGGCCCAGTAAGTACCGGCATGGGAGACTGGCTGGGAATCCCGGGTGCCGTTAACGTTTTGCTCTGTTGCTGCCTTCCGCTCGGATTCCGAAAAGGATTTATTGATGCTTAAATCCACAGTATAAAGGGTGTGAAGCTGTCAACGGCCATCTTAAGCTGAACGCGCCTGCTCTTGTCAGATCGCAGACTGCTACCTAGCTTTGGGCCCGGTAAGTACCAGCATGGGAGACTGGCTGGGAATCCCAAGTGTCGTTGACATTTTGCTCTGTTGCCGCCTTCCGCTCCGATTCCGAAAAGGATTTATTGATGCTTAAATCCACAGTATACAGGGTGTGAAGCCGTCTACGGCTATCCTAAGCTGAATGTGCCTGTTCTTGTCAGATCACAGACTGCTGCCCGGGAAAGCACGGGCATGGGAGACTGGCTGGCAATCCAAGGTGCTATTGACATTTTGCTCTGTTGCCGCCTTCCTCTCTGATTCCGAAAAGGATTTATTTATGCTTAAATGCACAGTATAAAAAGCATGAAGCTGTCAATGGCCATCCTAAGCTGAACGTGCCTGCTCTCGTCAGATCGCAGACTGCTACCCACCTTAGGGCCCGGTAAGTACTGGCATGGAAGACTGGCTGGGAATCCCGGGTGCCATTGACATTTTGCTCTATTGCTGCCTTCCGCTCCGATTCCGAAAATAATTTATTGATGCTTAAATCCACAGTATACAAGGTGTGAAGCTGTCGACGGCCATCCTAAACTGAACGCGCCTGCTCTCTTCAGATCGCAGACTGCTACCCAGCTTAGGGCCCGGTAAGTACCAGCATGGGAGACTGGCTGGGAATCCCAGGTGTCGTTGACATTTTGCTCTGTTGCCGCCTTCCTCTCCGATTCCGAAAAGGATTTATTGATGCTTAAATGCACAGTATAAAGGGCATGAAGCTGTCAACAGCCATCCTAAGCTGAACGCGCCTGCTCTCGTCAGATCGCAGACTGCTACCCAGCTTAGGGCCCGGTAAGTACCAGCATGGGAGACTGGCTGGGAATATCAGGTTTTGTTGACATTTTGCTCTGTAGCTCTGTAGCCATTTTGCTCCGATTCCGAAAAGGATTTATTGATGCTTAAATCCACAGTATACAGGGTGTGAAGCCGTCTACGGCTATCCTAAGCTGAATGCGCCTGTTCTTGTCAGATTGCAGACTGCTGCCCGGCAAGTATGGGCATGAGAGTCTGGCTGGCAATCCAAGGTGCTATTGACATTTTGCTCTGTTGCCGCCTTCCTCTCAGATTAAAAAAAATATTTATTGATGCTTAAATCCACAGTATACAAGGCGTGAAGATGTCAACGGCCATCCTAAGCTGAACGCGCCTGCTCTCGTCAGATCGCAGACTGCTACGCAGCTTAGGGCCCAGTAAGTACCGGCATGGGAGACTGGCTGGGAATCCCGGGTGCAGTTGACATTTTGCTCTGTTGCCGCCTTCCGTTCCGATTTCGAAAAGGATTTATTGATGATTAAATGCACAGTATAAAAAGCATGAAGCTGTCAATGGCCATCCTAAGCTGAATGCGTCTGCTCTAGTCAGATCGCAGACTGCTACCCAGCTTATGGCCTGGTAAGTACCAGCCTGGGAGACTGGCTGGGAATCCCGGGTGCAGTTGACATTTTGCTCTGTTGCCGCTTTCTGCTCCGATTCCGAAAAGGATTTATTGATGCTTAAATCCACAGTATACAAAGCGTGAAGCTGTCAACGGCCATCCTAAGCTAAACGTGCCTGCTCTCGTAAGATCGCAGACTGCTACCTAGCTTTGGGCCCGGTAAATACCGGCATGGGACACTGGCTGGGAATCCCGGGTTCAGTTGGCATTTTTCTCTGTTGCCGCCTTCCGTTCCGATTCCGAAAAGGATTTATTGATGCTTAAATCCACAATATACAGGGTGTGAAGCTGTCAACGGCCATCCTAAGCTGAACGCACCTGCTCTGGTCAGATCGCAGACTGCTACCCAGCTTAGGGCCCGGTAAGTACCAGCGTGGCAGACTGGCTGGGAATCCAAGGTGCAGTTGACATTTTGCTAAGTTGCCGCCTTCCGCTCCGATTCCGAAAAGGATTTTTTGATGCTTAAATCCACAGTATAAAGGGTGAGAAGCTGTGAATGGCCATCCTAAGCTGAATGTGCCTGCTCTCGTCAGATCGCAGACTGCTACTCAGCTTAGGGCCCGGTAAGTACCGGCATGGGAGGCTGGCTGGGAATCCCGGGTGCTGTTGATGTTTCGCTCTGTTGACGCCTTCTGCTCCGATTCCGAAAAGGATTTATTGCTGCTTAAATCCACAGTATACAAGGTGTGAAGCTGTCGACGGCCATCCTAAGCTGAACGCGCCTGCTCTCGTCAGATCGCAAATTGCTACTCAGCTTAGGGCCCGGTAAGTACCAGCATGGGAGACTGGCTGGGAATGCCAGGTGTCGTCGACATTTTGCTCTGTAGACGCCTTCTGCTCCGATTACAAAAAGGATTTATTGATGCTTAAATGCACAGTATAAAAGGCAAGAAGGTGTCAACGGCCGTCCTAAGCTGAACGCACCTGCTCTCGTCAGATCGCAGACTGCTACCCAGCTCAGGGCCCGGTAAGTACTGGCATGGGAGACTGGCTGGGAATCTCAGGTGCCGTTGATGTTTTGCTCTGCTGCCGCCTTCCGCTCAGATTCCGAAAAGGATTTATTGATGCTTAAATCCACAGTATAAAGGGTGTGAAGCTGTCAATGGCCATCCTAAGCTGTACGTGCTTGCTCTCGTCAGATTGCAGACGGCTCCCCAGCTTAGGGCCTGGTAAGTACCGGCATGGGAGACTGGCTGGGAATCCTGGGTGCAGTTGACATTTTGCTCTGTTGAGGCCTTCCGTTCCAATTCCGAAAAGGATTTATTGATGCTTAAATGCACAGTATAAAAGTCGCGAACCTGTCAACGGCCATCCTAAGCTGAACGCGCCTGCTCTCATCAGATCGCAGACTGCTATCCAGCTTAGGGCCCGGTAAGTACAGGCTTGGGAGACTGGCTGGGAATCCCGAGTGCCGTTGACATTTTGCTCCGATTCCGAAAAGGATTTATTGATGCTTAAATCCACAGTATACAAGGTGTGAAGCTGTCGACGCCCATCCTAAGCTTAACGCGCCTGCTCTCGTCAGATCGCAGACTGGTACAGATCTTAGGGCCCGGTAAGTACCAGCATGGGACACTGGCAGGGAATCCCAGGTGCCGTTGACGTTTTGCTCTGTTGCCGCCTTCCGTTCCGATTACGAAAAGGATTTATTGATGCTTAAATTCACAGTATAAAGAGCGTGAAGCTGTCAACATCCTAAGCTGAACGCGCCTGCTCTCGTCAGATCGCAGACTGCTACCCAGCTTAGGGCCCGGTAAGTACCAGCATGGGAGACTGACTGGGAATCCCAGGTGATATTGACATTTTGCTCTGTTGCCGCCTTCCGCTTCGATTACGAAAAGGATTTATTGATGCTTAAATCCACAGTATACAGGGTGTGAAAATGTCTACGGCCATTCTAAGCTGAATGCGCCTGTTCTCATCAGATCGCAGACTGCTACCCAGCTTAGGGCCTGGTAAGTAACAGCATGGGAGACTGGCTGGGAATCCCGGGTGCAGTTTACATTTTGCTCTGTTTCGATTTTGAAAAGGATTTATTGATGCTTAAATCCACAGTATACAAGGCAAGAAGCTGTCAACCGCCATCCTAAGCTGAACGCACCTACTCTCGGCAGATCGCAAATTGCTACTCAGCTTAGAGCCTGGTAAGTACCAGCATGGGAGACTGGCAGGGAATCCCAGGTGCCGTTGACGTTTTGCTCTGTTGACGCCTTCAGCTCTGATTCCGAAAATGATTTATTGATGCTTAAATCCACAGTATACAAGGTGTGAAAATGTCAACGGCCATCCTAAGCTGAACGCGCCTGCTCCCGTCAGATTACAGACTGCTACCCAGCTTAGGTCCTGGTAAGTACCAGCATGGGAGACTGGCTCGGAATCCCAGGTGCAGTTGACATTTTTCTCTGTTGCCGCCTTCCGCTCCGATTCCGAAAAGGATTTATTGATGCTTAAATCCACAGTATACAAGGCGTGAAGCTGTCAACGGCCATCCTAAGCTGAACGTGCCTGCTCTCCTCAGATCACAGACTGCTGCCTGGCATGTACCGGCATGGGAGACTGGCTGGCAATGCAAGGTGCCATTTACATTTTGCTCTGTTGCCGCCTTCCTCTCCGATTAATAAAAATATTTATTGATGCTTAAATCCACAGTATACAAAGAGTGAAGCTGTCAACGGCCATCCTAAGCTGAACGCGCCTGCTCTCGTCAGATTGCAGACTGCTACCCAACTTAGGGCCCGGTAAGTAGTGTTGCTCGCGAATATTCGCAATTCGAATATTATTCGCGAATATCGCATATTCGCGAATTCGCGAATTTCGCGAATATAGCGCTATATATTCGTAATTACGAATATTAGTTTTTTTTTTTTTTTTTTTCTTTTTTTTTTTCTTTTTTTTTCTTCACAGTACACATCACAGTGATCACCCCTCTCTGCTTCCAGCTTGTGTGGTGTAAAGAAGGCTGTAATACTACTGTGTGAGACTGGCGTGCGAAAATTCGCATATACGAAAATTAGCATATGCTAATTTTCGCATATGCGAATTTCCACATATGCTAATTTTCGCATGCGCGTATTTTCGCATACGCGAAAATAAAACGAGGATATAACGGATATGCGAATATTCGCGAATATATGACGAATATTCGTCCATATATTCGCGAATATTCGCGAATTCGAATATGGCCTATGCCGCTCAACACTACCGGTAAGTACCGGCATGGGAGACTGGCTGGGAATCCCGGGTGCAGTTGACATTTTTCTCTGTTGCCGCCTTCCGTTCCGATTCCGAAAAGGATTTATTGATGCTTAAATCCACAGTATACAAGGCGTGAAGCTGTCAACAGCCTTCCTAAGCTGAACGTACCTGCTCTCCTCAGGACGCAGACTGGTACAGATCTTAGGGCCCGGTAAGTACCAGCATGGGACACTGGCAGGGAATCCCAGGTGCCGTTGACGTTTTGCTCTGTTGCCGCCTTCCGTTCCGATTACGAAAAGGATTTATTGATGCTTAAATTCACAGTATAAAGAGCGTGAAGCTGTCAACATCCTAAGCTGAACGCGCCTGCTCTCGTCAGATCGCAGACTGCTACCCAGCTTAGGGCCCGGTAAGTACCAGCATGGGAGACTGACTGGGAATCCCAGGTGATATTGACATTTTGCTCTGTTGCCGCCTTCCGCTTCGATTACGAAAAGGATTTATTGATGCTTAAATCCACAGTATACAGGGTGTGAAAATGTCTACGGCCATTCTAAGCTGAATGCGCCTGTTCTCATCAGATCGCAGACTGCTACCCAGCTTAGGGCCTGGTAAGTAACAGCATGGGAGACTGGCTGGGAATCCCGGGTGCAGTTGACATTTTGCTCTGTTTCGATTTTGAAAAGGATTTATTGATGCTTAAATCCACAGTATACAAGGCAAGAAGCTGTCAACCGCCATCCTAAGCTGAACGCACCTACTCTCGGCAGATCGCAAATTGCTACTCAGCTTAGAGCCTGGTAAGTACCAGCATGGGAGACTGGCAGGGAATCCCAGGTGCCGTTGACGTTTTGCTCTGTTGACGCCTTCAGCTCTGATTCCGAAAATGATTTATTGATGCTTAAATCCACAGTATACAAGGTGTGAAACTGTCAACGGCCATCCTAAGCTGAACGCGCCTGCTCCCGTCAGATTACAGACTGCTACCCAGCTTAGGTCCTGGTAAGTACCAGCATGGGAGACTGGCTCGGAATCCCAGGTGCAGTTGACATTTTTCTCTGTTGCCGCCTTCCGCTCCGATTCCGAAAAGGATTTATTGATGCTTAAATCCACAGTATACAAGGCGTGAAGCTGTCAACGGCCATCCTAAGCTGAACGTGCCTGCTCTCCTCAGATCACAGACTGCTGCCTGGCATGTACCGGCATGGGAGACTGGCTGGCAATGCAAGGTGCCATTTACATTTTGCTCTGTTGCCGCCTTCCTCTCCGATTAATAAAAATATTTATTGATGCTTAAATCCACAGTATACAAAGAGTGAAGCTGTCAACGGCCATCCTAAGCTGAACGCGCCTGCTCTCGTCAGATTGCAGACTGCTACCCAACTTAGGGCCTGGTAAGTAGTGTTGCTCGCGAATATTCGCAATTCGAATATTATTCGCGAATATCGCATATTCGCGAATTCGCGAATTTCGCGAATATAGCGCTATATATTCGTAATTACGAATATTAGTTTTTTTTTTTTTTTTTTCTTTTTTTTTTTCTTTTTTTTTCTTCACAGTACACATCACAGTGATCACCCCTCTCTGCTTCCAGCTTGTGTGGTGTAAAGAAGGCTGTAATACTACTGTGTGAGACTGGCGTGCGAAAATTCGCATATACGAAAATTAGCATATGCTAATTTTCGCATATGCGAATTTCCACATATGCTAATTTTCGCATGCGCGTATTTTCGCATACGCGAAAATAAAACGAGGATATAACGGATATGCGAATATTCGCGAATATATGACGAATATTCGTCCATATATTCGCGAATATTCGCGAATTCGAATATGGCCTATGCCGCTCAACACTACCGGTAAGTACCGGCATGGGAGACTGGCTGGGAATCCCGGGTGCAGTTGACATTTTTCTCTGTTGCCGCCTTCCGTTCCGATTCCGAAAAGGATTTATTGATGCTTAAATCCACAGTATACAAGGCGTGAAGCTGTCAACAGCCTTCCTAAGCTGAACGTACCTGCTCTCCTCAGGACGCAGACTGCTGCCCGGCAAGTACTGGCATGGGTGACTGGCTGGGAATCCCGGGTTCAGTTGGCATTTTTCTCTGTTGCCGCCTTCCGTTCCGATTCCGAAAAGGATTTATTGATGCTTAAATCCACAGTATACAAGGCGTGAAGCTGTCAACGGCCATCCTAAGCTGAACGTGCCTGCTCTCCTCAGATCACAGACTGCTGCCTGGCATGTACCGGCATGGGAGACTGGCTGGCAATGCAAGGTGCCATTGACATTTTGCTCTGTTGCCGCCTTCCTCTCCGATTAATAAAAATATTTATTGATGCTTAAATCCACAGTATACAAAGAGTGAAGCTGTCAACGGCCATCCTAAGCTGAACGCGCCTGCTCTCGTCAGATTGCAGACTGCTACCCAACTTAGGGCCCGGTAAGTACCGGCATGGGAGACTGGCTGGGAATCCCGGGTGCAGTTGACATTTTTCTCTGTTGCCGCCTTCCGTTCCGATTCCGAAAAGGATTTATTGATGCTTAAATCCACAGTATACAAGGCGTGAAGCTGTCAACAGCCTTCCTAAGCTGAACGTACCTGCTCTCCTCAGGACGCAGACTGCTGCCCGGCAAGTACTGGCATGGGTGACTGGCTGGGAATCCCGGGTTCAGTTGGCATTTTTCTCTGTTGCCGCCTTCCGCTCCGATTCCAAAAAGGATTAATTGATGCTTAAATCCACAGTATCCACAGTATACAAAGAGTGAAGCTGTCAACGGCCATCCTAAGCTGAACGCGCCTGCTCTCGTCAGATAGCAGACTGCTGCCCGACATGGGTGACTGGCTGGCAATTCAAGGTGCCATTGACATTTTGCTGTGTTTCCACCTTCCGCTCCGATTCCTAAAAGGATTTATGATGCTTAAATCGACAGTGTACAGGGTGTGAAGCTGTCAACGGCCATCCTTAGCTGAACACGCCTGCTCTCGTCAGATCGCCGACTGCTACCCCGCTTTGGGCCCGGTAAGTACCAGCATGGGAGACTGGCTGGGAAACCCAGGTGCAGTTGACATTTTGCTCTGTTGCCGTCTTCCGTTCCGATTTTGAAAAAGATTTATTGAAGCTTAAATCCACAGTATAAAGGGTGTGAAGTTGTCAACGGCCATCCTAAGCTGGATGCGCCTGCTCCTGTCAGATCGCAGACTGCTACCCAGCTTAGGGCCTGGTAAGTACCAGCGTGGGAGACTGGCTGGGAATCCCGGGTGCAGTTGACATTTTGCTCTGTTGTCGCCTTCCGCTCCGATTCTGAAAGGGATTTATTGATGCTTAAATCCACAGTATACAAGGCGTGATGCTGTCAACGGCCATGCTAAGCTGATCGTGCCTGCTCTCCTCAGATCGCAGGCTGCTGCCCGGCAAGTATCGACATGGGAGACTGGCTGGCAATCCAAGGTGCCATTGACATTTTGCTCTGTTGCCGCCTTCCTCTCCGATTAATAAAAATATTTATTGATGCTTAAATCCACAATATACAAAGCATAAAGATGTCAACGGCCATCCTAAGCTGAACGCGCCTGCTCTCGTCAGAGCGCAGACTGCTACCCAGCTTAGGGCCCAGTAAGTACCGGCATGGGAGACTGGCTGGGAATCCCAGGTGCAGTTGATATTTTGCTCTGTTGCCGCCTTCTGTTCCGATTCCGAAAAGGATATATTGATGCTTAAATGCACAGTATAAAAAGCATGAAGCTGTCAATGGCCATCCTAAGCTGAACACGCCTGTTCTCGTCAGATTGCAGACTGCTACCCAGCTTTGGGCCCGGTAAGTACTGGCATGGGAGACTGGCTGGGAATCCCGGTTGCCGTTGACATCTTGCTCTATTGCTGCCTTCCGCTCCGATTCCGAAAATAATTTATCGATGCTTAAATCCACAGTATACAAGGTGTGAAGCTGTCGACGGCCATCCTAAGCTTAACGCGCCTGCTCTCGTCAGATCGCAGACTGGTACAGATCTTAGGGCCCGGTAAGTACCGGCATGGGACACTGGCTGGGAATCCCGGCTGCCGTTGACATTTTGCTCTGTTGCCGCCTTCCGTTCCGATTCCGAAAAGGATTTATTGATGCTTAAATGCACAGTGTACAAAGTGTGAAGCTGTCAACGGCCATCCTAAGCTGAACGCGCCTGCTCTCGTCAGATCGCAGACTGGTACAGATCTTAAGTACCGGCATGGGACACTGGCTGGGAATCCCGGCTGCCGTTGACATTTTGCTCTGTTGCCGCCTTCCGTTCCGATTCCGAAAAGGATTTATTGATGCTTAAATGCACAGTATAAAGGACGAGAAGCTGTCAACGGCCATCCTAAGCTGAACGCGCCTGCTCTCGTCAGATCGCAGACTGCTACCCCGCTTAGGGCCCGTTAAGTACCAGCATGGGAGACTGGCTGGGAATCCCAAGTGTCGTTGACATTTTGCTCTGTTGCCGCCTTCCTATCCGATTCCGAAAAGGATTTATTGATGCTTAAATGCACAGTATATAAAGTGTGAAGCTGTCAACGGCCATCCTAAGCTGAACGCGCCTGCTCTCGTCAGATCGCAGACTGATACCCAGCTTAGGGCCTGGTAAGTACCAGCATGGGAGACTGGCTGGGAATCCCGGGTGCAGTTGACATTTTAATCTGTTGCCGCCTTCCGCTCCGATTCCGAAAAGGATTTATTGATGCTTAAATCCACAGTATACAGGGTGTGAAGATGTCTACGGCCATCCTAAGCTGAATGCGCCTGTTCTCGTCAGATCGCAGACTGCTACCCAGCTTCGGGCCTGGTAAGTACCGGCATGGGAGACTGGCTGGGAATCCCGGGTGCAGTTGACATTTTGCTCTGTTTCTGTTCCGATTCCGAAAATTATTTATTGATGCTTAAATCCACAGTATACAAAGTGTGAAGCTGTCAACGGCCATCCTAAGCTGAACGCGCCTGCTCTCGTCAGATCGCAGACTGCTACCCAGCTTAGGGCCTGGTAAGTACCAGCATGGGAGACTGGCTGGGAATCCCGGGTGCAGTTGACATTTTAATCTGTTGCCGCCTTACGCTCCGATTCGGAAAAGGATTTATTGATGCTTAAATCCACAACATACAGGGTGTGAAGCTGTCAACGGCCATTCTAAGCCTGAACGTGCCTGCTCTCCTCAGATCGCAGACTGCTGCCCGGCAGATACCGGCATGGGAGACTGGCTGGCAATCCAAGGTGCCATTGACATTTTGCTCTGTTGCCGCCTTCCTCTCCGATTAATAAAAATATTTATTGATGCTTAAATCCACAATATACAAGGCGTAAAGATGTCAACGGCCATCCTAAGCTGAACGCGCCTGCTCTCGTCAGATCGCAGACTGCTACCCAGCTTAGTGCCCAGTAAGTATGGGAGACTGGCTGGGAATCCCAGGTGCAGTTGATATTTTGCTCTGTTGCCGCCTTCTGTTCCGATTCCGAAAAGGATTTATTGATGCTTAAATGCACAGTATAAAAAGCATGAAGCTGTCAATGGCCATCCTAAGCTGAACGCGCCTGCTCTCGTCAGATTGCAGACTGCTACCCAGCTTTGGGCCCGGCAAGTACTGGCATGGGAGACTGGCTTGGAATCCCGGTTGCCGTTGAAATCTTGCTCTATTGCTGCCTTCCGCTCCGATTCCGAAAAGAATTTATTGATGCTTAAATCCACAGTATACAAGGTGTGAAGCTGTCGACGGCCATCCTAAGCTTAACGCGCCTGCTCTCGTCAGATCGCAGACTGGTACAGATCTTAGGGCCCGGTAAGTACCGGCATGGGAGACTGGCTGGTAATCCCTTCTGCCGTTAACATTTTGCTCTGTTGCCGCCTTCCGTTCCGATTCCGAAAAGGATTTATTGATGCTTAAATGCACAGTATACAAAGTGTGAAGCTGTCAACGGCCATCCTAAGCTGAACGCGCCTGCTCTCGTCAGATCGCAGACTGCTACCCAGCTTAGGGCCTGGTAAGCACTAGCATGGGAGACTGGCTGGGAATCCCGGGTGCAGTTGACATTTTAATCTGTTGCCGCCTTCCGCTCCGATTCGGAAAAGGATTTATTGATGCTTAAATGCACAGTATTAAGGGCATGAAGCCGTCAACGGCCATCCTAAGCTGAATGTGCCTGTTCTTGTCAGATCGCAGACTGCTGCCCGGCAAGTACGGGCATGGGAGACTGGCTGGCAATCCAAGGTGCTATTGACATTTTGCTCTGTTGCCGCCTTCCTCTACGATTCCGAAAAGGATTTATTGATGCTTAAATGCACAGTATAAAGGGCGTGAAGCTGTCAACGGCCATCCTAAGCTGAACGCGCCTGCTCTCGTCAGATCGCAGACTGCTACCCAGCTTAGGGCCCGGTAAGTACCAGCATGGGAGACTGGCTGGGAATATCAGGTGTTGTTGACATTTTGCTCTGTAGCTCTGTAGACATTTTGCTCCGATTCCGAAAAGGATTTATTGATGCTTAAATCCACAGTATACAGGGTGTGAAGCCGTCTACGGCTATCCTAAGCTGAATGCGCCTGTTCTTATCAGATCGCAGACTGCTGCCCGGCAAGTACGGGCATGGGAGACTGGCTGGCAATCCAAGGTGCTATTGACATTTTGCTCTGTTGCCGCCTTCCTTTCCGATTAAAAGAAATATTTATTGATGCTTAAATACACAGTATACAAAGCGTGAAGATGTCATCGGCCATCCTAAGCTGAACGCGCCTGCTCTCGTCAGATCGCAGACTGCTACCCAGCTTAGGGCCCGGTAAGTACTGGCATGGGAGACTGGCTGGGAATCCCGGGTGCTATTGACATATTGCTCTATTGCTGCCTTCCGCGTCGATTCCGAAAATAATTTATTGATGCTTAAATCCACAGTATACAAGGTGTGAAGCTGTCGACGGCCATCCTAAGCTTAATGCGCCTGCTTTCGTCAGATCGCAGACTGGTACAGATCTTAGGGCCCGGTAAGTACCGGCATGGGACACTTGCTGGGAATCCCGGCTGCCGTTGACATTTTGCTCTGTTGCCGCCTTCCGTTCCGATTCCGAAAAATTATTTATTGATTCTTAAATCCACAGTATACAAAGTGTGAAGCTGTCAACGGCCATCCTAAGCTGAACGCGCCTGCTCTCGTCAGATCGCAGACTGCTACCCAGCTTAGGGCCTGGTAAGTACCAGCATGGGAGACTGGCTGGGAATCCCGGGTGCAGTTGACATTTTAATCTGTTGCCGCCTTCCGCTCCGATTTGGAAAATGATTTATTGATGCTTAAATCCACAATATACAGGGTGTGAAGCTGTCAACGGCCATCCTAAGCCTGAACGTGCCTGCTCTCCTCAGATCGCAGACTGCTGCCCGGCAGTTACCGGCATAGGAGACTGGCTGGCAATCCAAGGTGCCATTGACATTTTGCTCTGTTGCCGCCTTCCTCTACGATTAATAAAAATATTTATTGATGCTTAAATCCACAATATACAAGGCGTGAAGATGTCAACGGCCATCCTAAGCTGAACGCGCCTGTTCTCGTCATATCGCAGACTGCTACCCAGCTTAGGGCCCAGTAGGTACCGGCATGGGAGACTGGCTGGGAATCCCGGGTGCAGTTGACATTTTGCTCTGTTGCCGCCTTCCGTTCCGATTCCGAAAATAATTTATTGATGCTTAAATCCACAGTATACAAGGTGTGAAGCTGTAGACGGCTATCCTAAGCTTAACGCGCCTGCTCTCGTCAGATCGCAGACTGGTACAGATCTTAGGGCCCGGTAAGTACCGGCATGGGACACTGGCTGGGAATCCCGGCTGCCGTTGACATTTTGCTCTGTTGAGGCCTTCCGTTCCATTCCGATTCCGAAAAGGATTTATTGATGCTTAAATGCACAGTATAAAACGTGTGAAGCTGGCAACGCCAATCCTAAGCTGAATGCGCCTGCTCTCGTCAGATCGCAGACCGCTACCCAGCTTAGGGCCTGGTAAGTACCAGCATGGGAGACTGGCTGGGAATCCCGGGTGCAGTTGACATTTTAATCTGTTGCCGCCTTCCGCTCTGATTCGGAAAAGGATTTATTGATGCTTAAATGCACAGTATAAAGGGCGTGAAGCGGTCAACGGCCATCCTAAGCTTAATGCGCCTGCTCTCGTCAGATCGCAGACTGCTACCCAGCTTAGGGCCCGGTAAGTACCAGCATGGGAGACTGGCTGGGAATCCCAGGTGTTGTTGACATTTTGCTCTGTAGCCGCCTTCCGCTCCGATTCCGAAAAGGATTTATTGATGCTTAAATCCACAGTATACAGGGTGTGAAGCCGTCTACGGCTATCCTAAGCTGAATGTGCCTGTTCTTGTCAGATCGCAGACTGCTGCCCGGCAAGTACGGGCATGGGAGACTGGCTGGCAATCCAAGGTGCTATTGACATTTTGCTCTGTTGCCGCCATCCTCTCCGATTTCGAAAAGGATTTATTGATGCTTAAATGCACAGTATAAAAAGCATGAAGCTGTCAATGGCCATCCTAAGCTGAACGTGCCTGCTCTCGTCAGATCGCAGACTGCTACCCAGCTTGGGGCCCGGTAAGTACTGGCATGGGAGACTGGCTGGGAATCCCGGGTGCCGTTGACATTTTGCTCCATTGCTGCCTTCCGCTCCGATTCCGAAAAGAATTTATTGATGCTTAAATCCACAGTATACAAGGTGTGAAGCTGTCGACGGCCATCCTAAGCTGAACGCGCCTGCTCTCGTCAGATTGCAGTCTGCTACCCAGCTTAGGGCCTGGTAAGTACCAGCATGGGAGACTGGCTGGGAATCTCGGGTGCAGTTGACATTTTAATCTGTTGCCGCCTTCCGCTAAGATTCGGAAAAGGATTTATTGATGCTTAAATCCACAATATACAGGGTGTGAAGCTGTCAACGGCCATCCTAAGCCTGAACGTGCCTCCTCTCCTCAGATCGCAGACTAGTTACCGGCATGGGAGACTGGCTGGCAATCCAAGGTGCCATTGACATTTTGCTCTGTTGCCGCCTTCCTCTCCGATTAATAAAAATATTTATTGATGCTTAAATCCACAATATACAAGGCGTGAAGATGTCAACGGCCATACTAAGCTGAACGCGCCTGCTCTCGTCATATCGCAGACTGCTACCCAGCTTAGGGCCCAGTAAGTACCGGCATGGGAGACTGGCTGGGAATCCCGGGTGCAGTTGACATTTTGCTCTGTTGCCGCCTTCCGTTCCGATTCCGAAAAGAATTTATTGATGCTTAAATCCACAGTATACAAGGTGTGAAGCTGTTGACGGCCATCCTAAGCTTAACGCGCCTGCTCTCGTCAGATCGCAGACTGGTACAGATCTTAGGGCCCGGTAAATACCGGCATGTTACACTGGCTGGGAATCCCGGCTGCCGTTGACATTTTGCTCTGTTGCCGCCTTCCGTTCCGATTCCGAAAAGGATTTATTGATGCTTAAATGCACATTATACAACGTGTGAAGCTGTCAACGGCCAACCTAAGCTGAACGCGCCTGCTCTCGTCAGATTGCAGACTGCTACCCAGCTTAGGGCCTGGTAAGTACCAGCATGGGAGACTGGCTTGGAATCCCGGGTGCAGTTGACATTTTAATCTGTTGCCGCCTTCCTCTCCGATTCGGAAAAGGATTTATTGATGCTTAAATGCACAGTATAAAGAGCGTGAAGCTGTCAACGGCCATCCTAAGCTGAACGCGCCTGCTCTCGTCAGATCGCAGACTGCTACCCAGCTTAGGGCCCGGTAAGTAACAGCATGGGAGACTGGCTGGGAATCTCAGGTGTTGTTGACATTTTGCTCTGTAGCTCTGTAGACATTTTGCTCCGATTCCGAAAAGGATTTATTGATGCTTAAATCCACAGTATACAGGGTGTGAAGCCGTCTACGGCTATCCTAAGCTGAATGCACCTGTTCTTGTCAGATCGCAGACTGCTGCCCGGCAAGTACGGGCATGGGAGACTGGCTGGCAATCCAAGGTGCTATTGACATTTTTCTCTGTTGCTGCCTTCCTCTCCGATTAAAAAAATATTTATTGATGCTTAAATCCACAGTATACAAGGCATGAAGATGTCAACGGCCATCCTAAGCTGAACGCGCCTGCTCTCGTCAGATCGCAGACTGGTACAGATCTTAGGGCCCGGTAAGTACCGGCATGGGACACTGGCTGGGAATCCCGGCTGCCGTTGACACTTTGCTCTGTTGCCGCCTTCCGTTCCGATTCCGAAAAGGATTTATTGATGCTTAAATGCACAGTATAAAGGGCAAGAAGCTGTCAACGGCCATCCTAAGCTGAACGTGCCTGCTCTCGTCAGATCGCAAACTGCTACCCAGCTTAGGGCCCGGTAAGTACCAGCATGGGAGACTGGCTGGGAATCCCAGGTGTCGTAGACATTTTGCTCTGTTGCCGCCTTCCGCTCCGATTCCGAAAAGGATTTATTGATGCTTAAATCCACAGTATACAGGGTGTGAAGATGTCTACGGCCATTTTAAGCTGAATGCGCCTGTTCTCTTCAGATCGCAGACTGCTACCCAGCTTCGGGCCCAGTAAGTACCAGCATGGGAGACTGGCTGGGAATCCCGAGTGCAGTTGACATTTTGCTCTGTTTCTGCTCCGATTCCGAAAATTATTTATTGATGCTTAAATCCACAGTATACAAAGTGTGAAGCTGTCAACGGCCATCATAAGCTGAACGCGCCTGCTCTCGTCAGATTGCAGACTGCTACCCAGCTTAGGGACCGGTAAGTACCAGCATGGGAGACTGGCTGGGAATCTCAGGTGTTGTTGACATTTAGCTCTGCAGCTCTGTAGACATTTTGCTCCGATTCCGAAAAGGATTTATTGATGCTTAAATCCACAGTATACAGGGTGTGAAGCCGTCTACGGCTATCCTAAGCTGAATGCGCCTGTTCTTGTCAGATCGCAGACTGCTGCCCGGCAAGTACGGGCATGGGAGACTAGCTGACAATCCAAGGTGCTATTGATATTTTGCTCTGTTGCCGCCTTCCTCTCCGATTAAAAAAAATATTTATTGATGCTTAAATCCACAGTATACAAGGTGTGAAGATGTCAACGGCCATCCTAAGCTGAACACGCCTGCTCTCGTCAGATCGCAGACTGCTACGCAGCTTAGGGCCCAGTAAGTACCGGCATGGGAGTAAGGCTAGGAATCCCGGGTGCAGTTGACATTTTGCTCTGTTGCCGCCTTCCGTTCCGATTCCGAAAAGGATTTATTGATGCTTAAATGCACAGTATAAAAAGCATGAAGCTGTCAATGGCCATCCTAAGCTGAACGCGCCTGCTCTCGTCAGATCGCAGACTGGTACAGATCTTAGGGCCCGGTAAGTACCGGCATGGGACACTGGCTGGGAATCCTGGCTGCCGTTGACATTTTGCTCTGTTGCCGCCTTCCTCTCCGATTCCGAAAAGGATTTATTGATGCTTAAATGCACAGTATAAAAAGCATGAAGCTGTCAATGGCCATCCCAAGCTGAACACGCCTGCTCTCGTCAGATCGCAGACTGCTACCCAGCTTAGGGCCCGGTAAATACTGGCATGGGAGACTGGCTGGGAATCCCGGGTGCCGTTGACATTTTGCTCTATTGCTGCCTTCCGCTCCGATTCCGAAAAGAATTTATTGATGCTTAAATCCACAGTATACAAGGTGTGAAGCTGTCGACGGCCATCCTAAGCTTAACGCGCCTGCTCTCGTCAGATCGCAGACTGGTACAGATCTTAGCGCCCGGTAAGTACCGGCATGGGACACTGGCTGGGAATCCCGGGTGCAGTTGACATTTTAATCTGTTGCCGCCCTCCGCTCCGATTCGGAAAAGGATTTATTGATGCTTAAATGCACAGTATAAAGGGCGTGAAGCTGTCAACAGCCATCCTAAGCTGAACGCGCCTGCTCTCGTCAGATTGCAGACTGCTACCCAGCTTAGGGCCCGGTAAGTACCAGCATGGGAGACTGGCTGGGAATCTCAGGTGTTGTTGACATTTAGCTCTGTAGCTCTGTAGACAATTTGCTCCGATTCCGAAAAGGATTTATTGATGCTTAAATCCACAGTATACAGGGTGTGAAGCCGTCTACGGCTATCCTAAGCTGAATGCGCCTGTTCTTGTCAGATCGCAGACTGCTGCCTGGAGAGTACGGGCATGGGAGACTAGCTGGCAATCCAAGGTGCTATTGACATTTTGCTCTGTTGCCGCCTTCCTCTCCGATTAAAAAAAATATTTATTGATGCTTAAATCCACAGTATACAAGGTAGCAGATGTCAACGGCCATCCTAAGCTGAACGCGCCTGCTCTCGTCAGATCGCAGACTGCTACGCAGCTTAGGGCCCAGTAAGTACCGGCATGGGAGTAAGGCTGGGAATCCCGGGTGCAGTTGACATTTTGCTCTGTTGCCGCCTTCCGTTCCAATTCCGAAAAGGATTTATTGATGCTTAAATGCACAGTATAAAAAGCATGAAGCTGTCAATGGCCATCCTAAGCTGAACGCGCCTGCTCTCGTCAGATCGCAGACTGGTACAGATCTTAGGGCCCGGTAAGTACCGGCATGGGACACTGGCTGGGAATCCTGGTCTGCCGTTGACATTTTGCTCTGTTGCCGCCTTCCTCTCCGATTCCGAAAAGGATTTATTGATGCTTAAATGCACAGTATAAAGGGCATGAAGCTGTCAACGGCCATCCTATGCTGAACACGCCTGCTCAGATCGCAGACTGCTACCCAGCTTAGGGCCCGGTGAGTACCAGCATGGGAGACTGGCTGGGAATCTCAGGTGTTGTTGAAATTTTGCTCTGTAGCTCTGTAGACAATTTGCTCCGATTCCGAAAAGGATTTATTGATGCTTAAATCCACAGTATACAGGGTGTGAAGCCGTCTACGGCTATCCTAAGCTGAATGCGCCTGTTCTTGTCAGATCGCAGACTGCTGCCCGGCAAGTACGGGCATGGGAGACTGGCTGGCAATCCAAGGTGCTATTGACATTTTGCTCTGTTGCCGCCTTCCTCTCCGATTCCGAAAAGGATTTATTGATGCTTAAATGCACAGTATAAAAAGCATTAAGCTGTCAATGGCCATCCTAAGCTGAACGCGCCTGCTCTCGTCAGATCGCAGACTGCTACCCAGCTTAGGGCCCGGAAAGTACTGGCATGGGAGACTGGCTGGGAATCCCGGGTGCCGTTGACATTTTGCTCTATTGCTGCCTTCCGCTCCGATTCCGAAAATAATTTATTGATGCTTAAATCCACAGTATACAAGGTGTGAAGCTGTCGACGGCCATCCTAAGCTTAACGCGCCTGCTCTCGTCAGATCGCAGACTGGTACAGATCTTAGGGCCCGGTAAGTACCGGCATGGGACACTGGCTGGGAATCCCGGCTGCCGTTGACATTTTGCTCTGTTGCCGCCTTCCGTTCCGATTCCGAAAAGGATTTATTGATGCTTAAATGCACAGTATAAAGGGCAAGAAGCTGTCAACGGCCATCCAAAGCTGAACGCGCCTGCTCTCGTCAGATCGCAGACTGCTATCCAGCTTAGGGCCCGGTAAGTACCAGCATCGGAAACTGGCTGGGAATCCCAGGTGTCGTTGACATTTTGCTCTGTTGCCGCCTTCCGCTCCGATTCCGAAAAGAATTTATTGATGCTTAAATCCACAGTATACAAGGTGTGAAGCTGTCGACGGCCATCCTAAGCTTAACGCGCCTGCTCTTGTCAGATCGCAGACTGGTACAGATCTTAGGGCCCGGTAAGTACCGGCATGGGACACTGGCTGTTAATCCCGGCTGCCGTTGACATTTTGCTCTGTTGCCGCCTTCCGTTCCGATTCCGAAAAGGATTTTGATGCTTAAATGCACAGTATACAAAGTGTGAAGCTGTCAACGGCCATCCTAAGCTGAACGCGCCTGCTCTCGTCAGATCGCAGACTGCTACCCAGCTTAGGGCCTGGTAAGTACCAGCATGGGAGACTGGCTGGGAATCCCGGGTGCAGTTGACATTTTAATCTGTTGCCGCCTTCCGCTCCGATTCGGAAAAGGATTTATTTATGCTTAATTGCACAGTATAAAGGGCATGAAGCTGTCAACAGCCATCCTAAGCTGAACGCGCCTGCTCTCGTCAGATTGCAGACTGCTACCCAGCTTAGGGACCGGTAAGTACCAGCATGGGAGACTGGCTGGGAATCTCAGGTGTTGTTGACATTTAGCTCTGTAGCTCTGTAGACATTTTGCTCCGATTCCGAAAAGGATTTATTGATGCTTAAATCCACAGTATACAGGGTGTGAAGCCGTCTACGGCTATCCTAAGCTGAATGCGCCTGTTCTTGTCAGATCGCAGACTGCTGCCCGGCAAGTACGGGCATGGGAGACTAGCTGGCAATCCAAGGTGCTATTGATATTTTGCTCTGTTGCCGCCTTCCTCTCCGATTAAAAAAAATATTTATTGATGCTTAAATCCACAGTATAAGAGGTGTGAAGCTGTCGAAGCTTAAATCCACAGTATACAGGGTGTGAAGCCGTATTTTGCTATGTTGCTGCCTTCCGTGCCGATTCCGAAAAGGATTTTGATGCTTTAATGCACAGTATACAAAGTGTGAAGCTTTCAACGGCCATCCTAAGCTGAACGTGCCTGCTCTCGTCAGATCGCAGACTGCTACCCAGCTTAGGGCCTGGTAAGTACCAGCATGGGAGACTGGCTGGGAATCCCGGGTGCAGTTGACATTTTAATCTGTTGCCGCCTTCCGCTCCGATTCGGAAAAGGATTTATTGATGCTTAAATGCACAGTATAAAGGGGGTGAAGCTGTCAACAGCCATCCTAAGCTGAACGCGCCTGCTCTCGTCAGATTGCAGACTGCTACCCAGCTTAGGGCCCGGTAAGTACCAGCATGGGAGACTGGCTGGGAATCTCAGGTGTTGTTGACATTTAGCTCTGTAGCTCTGTAGACATTTTGCTCCGATTCCGAAAAGGATTTATTGATGCTTAAATCCACAGTATACAGGGTGTGAAGCCATCTACGGCTATCCTAAGCTGAATGCGCCTGTTCTTGTCAGATCGCAGACTGCTGCCCGGCAAGTACGGGCATGGGAGACTGGCTGGCAATCCAAGGTGCCATTGACATTTTGCTCTGTTGCCGCCTTCCTCTCCGATTAAAAAAAATATTTATTGATGCTTAAATCCACAGTATACAAGGTGTGAAGATGTCAACGGCCATCCTAAGCTGAACACGCCTGCTCTCGTCAGATCGCAGACTGCTACGCAGCTTAGGGCCCAGTAAGTACCGGCATGGGAGTAAGGCTGGGAATCCCGGGTGCAGTTGACATTTTGCTCTGTTGCCGCCTTCCGTTCCGATTCCGAAAAGGATTTATTGATGCTTAAATGCACAGTATAAAAAGCATGAAGCTGTCAATGGCCATCCTAAGCTGAACGCGCCTGCTCTCGTCAGATCGCAGACTGGTACAGATCTTAGGGCCCGGTAAGTACCGGCATGGGACACTGGCTGGGAATCCTGGCTGCCGTTGACATTTTGCTCTGTTGCCGCCTTCCTCTCCGATTCCGAAAAGGATTTATTGATGCTTAAATGCACAGTATAAAAAGCATGAAGCTGTCAATGGCCATCCCAAGCTGAACACGCCTGCTCTCGTCAGATCGCAGACTGCTACCCAGCTTAGGGCCCGGTAAATACTGGCATGGGAGACTGGCTGGGAATCCCGGGTGCCGTTGACATTTTGCTCTATTGCTGCCTTCCGCTCCGATTCCGAAAAGAATTTATTGATGCTTAAATCCACAGTATACAAGGTGTGAAGCTGTCGACGGCCATCCTAAGCTTAACGCGCCTGCTCTCGTCAGATCGCAGACTGGTACAGATCTTAGCGCCCGGTAAGTACCGGCATGGGACACTGGCTGGGAATCCCGGGTGCAGTTGACATTTTAATCTGTTGCCGCCCTCCGCTCCGATTCGGAAAAGGATTTATTGATGCTTAAATGCACAGTATAAAGGGCGTGAAGCTGTCAACAGCCATCCTAAGCTGAACGCGCCTGCTCTCGTCAGATTGCAGACTGCTACCCAGCTTAGGGCCCGGTAAGTACCAGCATGGGAGACTGGCTGGGAATCTCAGGTGTTGTTGACATTTAGCTCTGTAGCTCTGTAGACAATTTGCTCCGATTCCGAAAAGGATTTATTGATGCTTAAATCCACAGTATACAGGGTGTGAAGCCGTCTACGGCTATCCTAAGCTGAATGCGCCTGTTCTTGTCAGATCGCAGACTGCTGCCTGGCAAGTACGGGCATGGGAGACTGGCTGGCAATCCAAGGTGCTATTGACATTTTGCTCTGTTGCCGCCTTCCTCTCCGATTAAAAAAAATATTTATTGATGCTTAAATCCACAGTATACAAGGTAGAAGATGTCAACGGCCATCCTAAGCTGAACGCGCCTGCTCTCGTCAGATCGCAGACTGCTACGCAGCTTAGGGCCCAGTAAGTACCGGCATGGGAGTAAGGCTGGGAATCCCGGGTGCAGTTGACATTTTGCTCTGTTGCCGCCTTCCGTTCCAATTCCGAAAAGGATTTATTGATGCTTAAATGCACAGTATAAAAAGCATGAAGCTGTCAATGGCCATCCTAAGCTGAACGCGCCTGCTCTCGTCAGATCGCAGACTGGTACAGATCTTAGGGCCCGGTAAGTACCGGCATGGGACACTGGCTGGGAATCCTGGCTGCCGTTGACATTTTGCTCTGTTGCCGCCTTCCTCTCCGATTCCGAAAAGGATTTATTGATGCTTAAATGCACAGTATAAAGGGCATGAAGCTGTCAACGGCCATCCTATGCTGAACGCGCCTGCTCAGATCGCAGACTGCTACCCAGCTTAGGGCCCGGTGAGTACCAGCATGGGAGACTGGCTGGGAATCTCAGGTGTTGTTGAAATTTTGCTCTGTAGCTCTGTAGACAATTTGCTCCGTTTCCGAAAAGGATTTATTGATGCTTAAATCCACAGTATACAGGGTGTGAAGCCGTCTACGGCTATCCTAAGCTGAATGCGCCTGTTCTTGTCAGATCGCAGACTGCTGCCCGGCAAGTACGGGCATGGGAGACTGGCTGGCAATCCAAGGTGCTATTGACATTTTGCTCTGTTGCCGCCTTCCTCTCCGATTCCGAAAAGGATTTATTGATGCTTAAATGCACAGTATAAAAAGCATGAAGCTGTCAATGGCCATCCTAAGCTGAACGCGCCTGCTCTCGTCAGATCGCAGACTGCTACCCAGCTTAGGGCCCGGAAAGTACTGGCATGGGAGACTGGCTGGGAATCCCGGGTGCCGTTGACATTTTGCTCTATTGCTGCCTTCCGCTCCGATTCCGAAAATAATTTATTGATGCTTAAATCCACAGTATACAAGGTGTGAAGCTGTCGACGGCCATCCTAAGCTTAACGCGCCTGCTCTCGTCAGATCGCAGACTGGTACAGATCTTAGGGCCCGGTAAGTACCGGCATGGGACACTGGCTGGGAATCCCGGCTGCCGTTGACATTTTGCTCTGTTGCCGCCTTCCGTTCCGATTCCGAAAAGGATTTATTGATGCTTAAATGCACAGTATAAAGGGCAAGAAGCTGTCAACGGCCATCCAAAGCTGAACGCGCCTGCTCTCGTCAGATCGCAGACTGCTATCCAGCTTAGGGCCCGGTAAGTACCAGCATCGGAAACTGGCTGGGAATCCCAGGTGTCGTTGACATTTTGCTCTGTTGCCGCCTTCCGCTCCGATTCCGAAAAGAATTTATTGATGCTTAAATCCACAGTATACAAGGTGTGAAGCTGTCGACGGCCATCCTAAGCTTAACGCGCCTGCTCTTGTCAGATCGCAGACTGGTACAGATCTTAGGGCCCGGTAAGTACCGGCATGGGACACTGGCTGTTAATCCCGGCTGCCGTTGACATTTTGCTCTGTTGCCGCCTTCCGTTCCGATTCCGAAAAGGATTTTGATGCTTAAATGCACAGTATACAAAGTGTGAAGCTGTCAACGGCCATCCTAAGCTGAACGCGCCTGCTCTCGTCAGATCGCAGACTGCTACCCAGCTTAGGGCCTGGTAAGTACCAGCATGGGAGACTGGCTGGGAATCCCGGGTGCAGTTGACATTTTAATCTGTTGCCGCCTTCCGCTCCGATTCGGAAAAGGATTTATTTATGCTTAATTGCACAGTATAAAGGGCATGAAGCTGTCAACAGCCATCCTAAGCTGAACGCGCCTGCTCTCGTCAGATTGCAGACTGCTACCCAGCTTAGGGACCGGTAAGTACCAGCATGGGAGACTGGCTGGGAATCTCAGGTGTTGTTGACATTTAGCTCTGCAGCTCTGTAGACATTTTGCTCCGATTCCGAAAAGGATTTATTGATGCTTAAATCCACAGTATACAGGGTGTGAAGCCGTCTACGGCTATCCTAAGCTGAATGCGCCTGTTCTTGTCAGATCGCAGACTGCTGCCCGGCAAGTACGGGCATGGGAGACTAGCTGACAATCCAAGGTGCTATTGATATTTTGCTCTGTTGCCGCCTTCCTCTCCGATTAAAAAAAATATTTATTGATGCTTAAATCCACAGTATACAAGGTGTGAAGATGTCAACGGCCATCCTAAGCTGAACACGCCTGCTCTCGTCAGATCGCAGACTGCTACGCAGCTTAGGGCCCAGTAAGTACCGGCATGGGAGTAAGGCTAGGAATCCCGGGTGCAGTTGACATTTTGCTCTGTTGCCGCCTTCCGTTCCGATTCCGAAAAGGATTTATTGATGCTTAAATGCACAGTATAAAAAGCATGAAGCTGTCAATGGCCATCCTAAGCTGAACGCGCCTGCTCTCGTCAGATCGCAGACTGGTACAGATCTTAGGGCCCGGTAAGTACCGGCATGGGACACTGGCTGGGAATCCTGGCTGCCGTTGACATTTTGCTCTGTTGCCGCCTTCCTCTCCGATTCCGAAAAGGATTTATTGATGCTTAAATGCACAGTATAAAGGGCGAGAAGCTGTCAACGGCCATCCTAAGCTGAACGCCCCTGGCTCTCGTCAGATCGCAGACTGCTACCCAGCTTAGTGCCCGGTAAGTACCAGCATGGGAGACTGGCTGGGAATCCCAGGTGTCGTTGACATTTTGCTCTGTTGCCGCCTTCCGCTCCGATTCCGAAAATAATTTATTGATGCTTAAATCCACAGTATACAAAGTGTGAAGCTGTCGACGGCCATCCTAAGCTTAACGCGCCTGCTCTCGTCAGATCGCAGACTGGTACAGATCTTAGGGCCCGGTAAGTACCGGCATGGGACACTGGCGGTTAATCCCGGCTGCCGTTGACATTTTGCTCTGTTGCCGCCTTCCGTTCCGATTCCGAAAAGGATTTATTGATGCTTAAATGCACAGTATAAAGGGCGAGAAGCTGACAACGGCCATCCTAAGCTGAACGCGCCTGCTCTCGTCAGATCGCAGACTGCTACCCAGCTTAGGGCCCGGTAAGTACCAGCATGGGAGACTGGCTGGGAATCCCAGGTGTCGTTGACATTTTGCTCAGTTGCCGCCTTCCGCTCCAATTCCGAAAAGGATTTATTGATGCTTAAATCCACAGTATAAAGGGCGAGAAGCTGTCAACGGCCATCCTAAGCTGAATGTGCCTGCTCTCGTCAGATCGCAGACTGCTACCCAGCTTAGGGCCCAGTAAGTACCGGCATGGGAGACTGGCTGGGAATCCTGGGTGCAGTTGACATTTTTGCTCTGTTGCCGCCTTCCGTTCTGATTCCGAAAAGGATTTATTGATGCTTAAATGCACAGTATAAAAATCATGAAGCTGTCATTGGCCATCCTAAGCTGAACGCGCCTGCTCCCGTCAGATCGCAGACTGCTACCCAGCTTAGGGCCCAGTAAGTACTGGCATGGGAGACTGGCTGGGAATCCCGGTTGCCGTTGCCGTTGACATTTTGCTCTATTGCTGCCTTCCGCTTTGATTCCAAAAATAATTTCTTGATGCTTAAATCCACAGTATACAAGGTGTGAAGCTGTCGACGGCCATCCTAAGCTTAACGCGCCTGCTCTCGTCAGATCGCAGACTGGTACAGATCTTAGGGCCCGGTAAGTACCGGCATGGGACACTGGCTGGGAATCCCAGGTCTTGTTGACATTTTGCTCTGTAGCCGCCTTCCGCTCCGATTCGGAAAAGGATTTATTGATGCTTAAATGCACAGTATAAAGGGTGTGAAGCTGTCAACGGCCATCATAAGCTGAACGCGCCTGCTCTCGTCAGATTGCAGACTGCTACCCAGCTTAGGGCCCGGTAAGTACCAGCATGGGAGACTGGCTGGGAATCTCAGGTGTTGTTGACATTTTGCTCTGTAGCTCTGTAGACATTTTTCTCCAATTCCGAAAAGGATTTATTGATGCTTAAATCCACAGTATACAAGGTGTGAAGCTGTCGACGGCCATCCTAAGCTTAACGCGCCTGTTCTTGTCAGATCGCAGACTGCTGCCCGGCAAGTACGGGCATGGGAGACTGGCTGGCAATCCAAGGTGCTATTGACATTTTGCTCTGTTGCCGCCTTCCTCTCCGATTAAAAAAAATATTTATTGATGCTTAAATCCACAGTATACAAGGTAGAAGATGTCAACGGCCATCCTAAGCTGAACGCGCCTGCTCTCGTCAGATCGCAGACTGCTATGCAGCTTAGGGCCCAGTAAGTACCGGCATGGGAGACTGGCTGGGAATCCCGGGTGCAGTTGACATTTTGCTCTGTTGCCGCCTTCCGTTCCGATTCCAAAAAGGATTTATTGATGCTTAAATGCACAGTATAAAAAGCAAGAAGCTGTCAATGGCCATCCTAAGCTGAACGCGCCTGCTCTCGTCAGATCGCAGACTGGTACAGATCTTAGGGCACGGTAAGTACCGACATGGGACACTGGCTGGGAATCCTGGCTGCCGTTTGACATTTTGCTCTGTTGCCGCCTTCCTCTCCGATTCCGAAAAGGATTTATTGATGCTTAAATGCACAGTATAAAGGGCATGAAGCTGTCAACGGCCATCCTAAGCTGAACGCACCTGCTCTCGTCAGATCGCAGACTGCTACCCAGCTTAGGGCCTGGTAAGTACCAGCATGGGAGACTGGCTGGGAATCTCAGGTGTTGTTGACATTTTGCTCTGTAGCTCTGTAGACATTTTGCTCCGATTCCGGAAAGGATTTATTGATGCTTAAATCCACAGTATACAGGGTGTGAAGCCGTCTACGGCTATCCTAAGCTGAATGCGCCTGTTCTTGTCAGATCGCAGACTGCTGCCCGGCAAGTACGGGCATGGGAGAATGGCTGGCAATCCAAGGTGCTATTGACATTTTGCTCTGTTGCCGCCTTCCCCTCTGATTCCGAAAAGGATTTATTGATGCTTAAATGCACAGTATAAAAAGCATGAAGCTGTCAATGGCCATCCTAAGCTGAACGCGCCTGCTCTCGTCAGATCGCAGACTGCTACCCAGCTTAGGGCCCGGAAAGTACTGGCATGGGAGACTGGCTGGGAATCCCGGGTGCCGTTGACATTTTGCTCTATTGCTGCCTTCCGCTCCGATTCCGAAAATAATTTATTGATGCTTAAATCCACAGTATACAAGGTGTGAAGCTGTCGACGGCCATCCTAAGCTTAACGCGCCTGCTCTCGTCAGATCGCAGACTGGTACAGATCTTAGGGCCCGGTAAGTACCGTCATGGGACACTGGCTGGGAATCCCGGCTGCCGTTGACATTTTGCTCTGTTGCCGCCTTCCGTTCCGATTCCGAAAAGGATTTATTGATGCTTAAATGCACAGTATAAAGGGCAAGAAGCTGTCAACGGCCATCCTAAGCTGAACGCGCCTGCTCTCGTCAGGTCGCAGACTGCTACCCAGCTTAGGGCCCGGTAAGTACCAGCATCGGAAACTGGCTGGGAATCCCAGGTATCGTTGACATTTTGCTCTGTTGCCGCCTTCCGCTCCGATTCCGAAAATAATTTATTGATGCTTAAATCCACAGTATAAAAGGTGTGAAGCTGTCGACGGCCATCCTAAGCTTAACGCGCTTGCTCTTGTCAGATCGCAGACTGGTACAGATCTTAGGGCCCGGTAAGTACCGGCATGGGACACTGGCTGTTAATCCCGGCTGCCGTTGACATTTTGCTCTGTTGCCGCCTTCCGTTCCGATTCCGAAAAGGATTTTGATGCTTAAATGCACAGTATACAAAGTGTGAAGCTGTCAACGGCCATCCTAAGCTGAACGCGCCTGCTCTCGTCAGATCGCAGACTACTACCCAGCTTAGGGCCTGGTAAGTACCAGCATGGTAGACTGGCTGGGAATCCCGGGTGCAGTTGACATTTTAATCTGTTGCCGCCTTCCGCTCCGATTCGGAAAAGGATTTATTGATGCTTAAATCCACAGTGTACAGGGTGTGAAGCCGTCTACGGCTATCCTAAGCTGAATGCGCCTGTTCTTTTCAGATCGCAGACTGCTGCCCGGCAAGTATGGGCATGGGAGACTGGCTGGCAATCCAAGGTGCTATTGACATTTTGCTCTGTTGCCGCCTTCCTCTCTGATTAAAAAAAATATTTATTGATGCTTAAATCCACAGTATACAAGGTGTGAAGATGTCAACGGCCATCCTAAGCTGAACACGCCTGCTCTCGTCAGATCACAGACTGCTAGGCAGCTTAGGGCCCAGTAAGTATCGGCATGGGAGTAAGGCTGGGAATCCCGGGTGCAGTTGACATTTTGCTCTGTTGCCGCCTTCCGTTCCGATTCCGAAAAGGATTTATTGATGCTTAAATGCACAGTATAAAGGGCATGAAGCTGTCAACGGCCATCCTATGCTGAACGCGCCTGCTCTCGTCAGATCGCAGACTGCTACCCAGCTTAGGGCCCGGTAAGTACCAGCATGGGAGACTGGCTGGGAATCTCAGGTGTCGTTGACATTTTGCTCTGTAGCTCTGTAGACATTTTGCTCCGATTCCGAAAAGGATTTATTGATGCTTAAATCCACAGTATACAGGGTGTGAAGCCGTCTACGGCTATCCTAAGCTGAATGTGCCTGTTCTTGTCAGATCGCAGACTGCTGCCCGGCAAGTACGGGCATGGGAGACTGACTGAAAATCCAAGGTGCTATTGACATTTTGCTCTGTTGCCGCCTTCCTCTCCGATTCCGAAAAGGATTTATTGATGCTTAAATGCACAGTATAAAAAGCATGAATTTGTCAATGGCCATCCTAAGCTGAACGCGCCTGCTCTCGTCAGATCGGAGACTGCTACCCAGCTTAGGGCCCGGTTAGTACTGGCATGGGAGACTGGCTTGGAATCCCGGGTGCCGTTGACATTTTGCTCTATTGCTGCCTTCCGCTCCGATTCCGAAAATAATTTATTGATGCTTAAATCCACAGTATACAAGGTGTGAAGCTGTTGACGGCCATCCTAAGCTTAACGCGCCTGCTCTCGTCAGATCGCAGACTGGTACATATCTTAGGGCCCGGTAAGTACCGGCATGGGACACTGGCTGGGAATCCCGGCTGCCGTTGACATTTTGCTCTGTTGCCGCCTTCCGTTCCGATTCCGAAAAGGATTTATTGATGCTTAAATGCACAGTATAAAGGGCGAGAAGCTGTCAACGGCCATCCTAAGCTGAACGCCCCTGCTCTCGTCAGATCGCAGACTGCTACCCAGCTTAGGGCCCGGTAAGTACCAGCATGGGAGACTGGCTGGGAATCCCAGGTGTCGTTGACATTTTGCTCTGTTGCCGCCTTCTGCTCCGATTCCGAAAATAATTTATTGATGCTTAAATCCACAGTATACAAAGTGTGAAGCTGTCGACGGCCATCCTAAGCTTAACGCGCCTGCTCTCGTCAGATCGCAGACTGGTACAGATCTTAGGGCCCGGTAAGTACCGGCATGGGACACTGGCTGTTAATCCCGGCTGCCGTTGACATTTTGCTCTGTTGCCGCCTTCCGTTCCGATTCCGAAAAGGATTTATTGATGCTTAAATGCACAGTATAAAGGGCGAGAAGCTGACAACGGCCATCCTAAGCTGAACGCGCCTGCTCTCGTCAGATCGCAGACTGCTACCCAGCTTAGGGCCCGGTAAGTACCAGCATGGGAGACTGGCTGGGAATCCCAGGTGTCGTTGACATTTTGCTCTGTTGCCACCTTCTGCTCCGATTCCGAAAAGGATTTATTGATGCTTAAATCCACAGTATAAAGGGCGAGAAGCTGTCAACGGCCATCCTAAGCTGAACGCGCCTGCTCTCGTCAGATCGCAGACTGCTACCCAGCTTAGGGCCCAGTAAGTACCGGCATGGGAGACTGGCTGGGAATCCTGGGTGCAGTTGACATTTTTGCTCTGTTGCCGCCTTTCGTTCTGATTCCGAAAAGGATTTATTGATGCTTAAATGCACAGTATAAAAATCATGAAGCTGTCAATGGCCATCCTAAGCTGAACGCGCCTGCTCCCGTCAGATCGCAGACTGCTACCCAGCTTAGGGCCCAGTAAGTACTGGCATGGGAGACTGGCTGGGAATCCCGGTTGCCGTTGCCGTTGACATTTTGCTCTATTGCTGCCTTCCGCTTTGATTCCGAAAATAATTTCTTGATGCTTAAATCCACAGTATACAAGGTGTGAAGCTGTCGACGGCCATCCTAAGCTTAACGCGCCTGCTCTCGTCAGATCGCAGACTGGTACAGATCTTAGGGCCCGGTAAGTACCGGCATGGGACACTGGCTGGGAATCCCGGCTGCCGTTGACATTTTGCTCTGTTGCTGCCTTCCGTTCCGATTCCGAAAAGGATTTATTGATGCTTAACCCCTTAAGGACCAGGCCATTTTACACCTTAGGACCAGAGCGTTTTTTGAACATCTGACCACTGTCACTTTAAGCATTAATAACTCTAAGACGCTTTTACCTATCATTCTGATTCCAAGATTGTTTTTTCGTGACATATTCTACTTTATGTTATTGGTAAAATTTTGTCGATACTTGCATCGTTTCTTAGTGAAAAATTCCAAAATTTGATGAAAAAACTTGAAAATTTTGCATTTTTCTAACTTTTAAGCTCTCTGCTTGTAAGGAAAATGGATATTCCAAATAATTTTTTTTTTATTCACATATACAATATGTCCACTTTATGTTTGCATCATAAAATTTACGATTTTTTACTTTTGGAAGACACCAGAGGGCTTCAAAGTTCAGCAGCAATTTTCCAATTTTTCACAAAATTTCCAAAATCACAATTTTTCAGGGACCAGTTCAGGTTTGAAGTGGATTTGAAGGGTCTTCATATTAGAAATACCCCATAAATGACCCCATTATAAAAACTGCACCCCCCAAAGTATTCAAAATGACATTCAGTCAGCGTTTTAACCCTTTAGGTGTTTCACAGGAATAGCAGCAAAGTGAAGGAGAAAATTCACAATCTTCATTTTTTACACTTGCATGTTCTTGTAGACCCAATTTTTGAATTTTTACAAGGGGTAAAAGGAGAAAATGTATACTTATATTTGTAGCCCAATTTCTCTCGAGTAAGCACATACCTCATATGTCTATGTAAATTGTTCGGCGGGCGCAGTAGAGGGCTCAGAAGCGAAGGAGCGACGAGGGGATTTTGGAGAGTACGTTTTTCTGAAATGGTTTTTGGGGGGCATGTTGTATTTAGGAAGCCCCTATGGTGCCAGAACAGGAAAAAATACCCACATGGCATACCATTTTGGAAACTAGACCCCTTGAGGAACGTAACAAGGAATAAAGTGAGCCTTAATACCCCACAGGTGTTTCACAACTTTTTCATATGTAAAAAAATGTTTTAAAAATGGCACTAAAATGTGTGTTTCCACCCAAATTTCACATGTATGCAAGGGTTAATAGCAGAAAATACCCCCCAAAATTTGTAACCCCATCTCTTCTGAGTATGGAGGTACCCCATAAGTTGACCTGAAGTGTACTACGGGCGAACTACAATGCTCAGAAGAGAAGGAGTCATATTTGGCTTTTTGAGAGCAAATTTTGCTCGGGGGCATGTCGCATTTAGGAAGCCCCTATGGTGCCAGGACAGCAAAAAATACCCACATGGCATACCATTTTGGAAACTAGACCCCTTGAGGAACGTAACAAGAAATAAAGTGAGCCTTAATACCCCACAGGGGTTTCACGACTTTTGCATACGTAAAAAATAAATAAATAATTTTCACTAAAATGTGTGTTTCCCCCCCAAATTTCACATTTTTGCAAGGGTTAATAGCAGAAAATACCCCCCAAAATTTGTAACCCCATCTCTTATGAGTATGAAGGTACCCCATAAATTGACCTGAATCGCACTACGGGCAAACTACAATGCTCAGAAGAGAGGGAGTCATATTTGGCTTTTTGAGAGCAAATTTTGCTCGGGGGGCATGTCGCATTTAGGAAGCCCCTATGGTGCCAGGACAGCAAAATAACCCCCACATGGCATACCATTTTGGAAACTAAACCCCTTGAGGAACGTAACAAGGGGTACAGTGAGCATTTACCCCCCACTGGTGTCTGTCAGATCTTTGGAACAGTGGGCTGTACAAAATGTTTAATTTGCACAGCCCACTGTTCCAAAGATCTGTCAGACACCAGTGGGGGGTAAATTCTCACTGCACCCCTCATTACATTCCGTGAGGGGTGTAGTTTCCGAAATGGGGTCACATGTGAGGTTTTTTTTTTTTTGCATTTGTCAAAACCGCTGTAACAATCAGCCAGCCCTGTGCAAATCACCTCAAATGTACATGGTGCACTCTCCCTTCTGGGCCTTGTTGTGCGCCCCCAGAGCACTTTGCTCCCACATATGGGGTATCTCCATAGTTGAGAGAAATTGCGTTACAAATTTTGGGGGGCTTTTTTCCCTTTTACCTCTTGTCAAAATGAAAAGTATGGGGCAACACCAGCATGTTAGTGTAAAAAAATTTTTTTTTTACACTAACATGCTGGTGTAGACCCCCAACTTCACCTTTTCATGAGGGGTGAAAGGAGAAAAAGCCCCCCAAAATTTGTTAGGCAATTTCTCCCGAGTACGGTGATACCCCATATGTGGCCCTAAACTGTTGCCTTGAAATACGACAGGGCTCCAAAGTGAGAGAGCGCCATGCGCATTTGAGGCCTAAATTAGGGACTTGCATAGGGGTGGACATAGGGGTATTCTACGCCAGTGATTCCCAAACAGGGTGCCTCCAGCTGTTGCAAAACTCCCAGCATGCCTGGACAGTCAACGGCTGTCCGGCAATACTGGGAGTTGTTGTTTTGCAACAGCTGGAGGCTCCATTTTGGAAACAGTGGCGTACCAGACGTTTTCATTTTTATTGGGGAGGGGGGCTGTGTAGGGGTATGTGTATATGTAGTGTTTTTTACTTTTTATTTTGTGTTGGTGTCAGTGTAGTGTAGTGTTTTTAGGGTACAGTCACATGGGCGGGGGATTACAGCGAGTTTGAGCTGCCGCGCAAAATTTGCTGCATCGCAAACTTGCAGCCTGATACTCACTGTAAGCCCCCTGCCCATGTGAATGTATCCTGTACATTCACAGTGGGGGGGGGGGGACCTCCAGCTGTTGCAAAACCACAACTCCCAGCATGCACAGTCCATCAGTGCATGCTGGTAGTTATAGTTTTGCAACAGATGGAGGCACACGGGTTGGGAAACACTGAGTTAGGAAACAGACAATGTTTCCCAACCAGTGTGCCTCCTGTTGTTGCAAAACCACAACTCCCAGCATTCTCAGGCATGCTGGGAGTAGTAGTTCGGCAATATCTTTAGAGCTAGCTGTTGCCGAACTACAACTCCCAGCATGCTTGGAGTTGTAGTTTTGCAACATCTGGAGGACTACAGTTTGCAGACCACTAATAGTGGTTCCCAATCTGTGCCCTTCCAGATGTTGCAAAACTACAACTCCCAGTATGCCAAAACTGTCCAGGCATGCTGGGAGTTGTAGTTCTGCAACATCTGAAGGGCCAGATGTTGCAGAACTACAACTCCCAGCATGCCTGGACAGTAAGGGCATGCTGAGGATGTGTAGTTTTGCAACATCTGGAAGGGCACAGTGGTCTCCAAACTGTGGACCTCCAGATGTTGCAAAACTGCAACTCCCAGCATGCCCAGACGCCAAGGGCTTTCTGGGCATGCTGGGAGTTGTAGTTTACAGGGTCCCTTTACAGCAATGCATGTCGCTTTACGGCGACGTGCATTGCTGTAAAGGGCCCGACCGCGGCTGAAGATCTACTCACCTGTCGCCGCCGCCGCCGTCTCCGCCGCCAGGATCCGGGTCTTCAGGGACGAGGTAAGTACCGGGGCCGGTCCCCAGCACTCCCCCGTCCCCCGCCACGTCCTCCGGTCTTCCTCCCGTCCTCTCCGGACTTCAAGGGGCCGGGCAGGACGGGAGGAAGTAACCGCCCCCCCTCCTGCGATTGGTCGGTTAACTAACCGAAGAATCGCAGGGGATCGGAGGAGGTGGCCGGCTTGCCACCTCGCTCCTATACGTTAGCATGGTCCTGGCTGTCTGTGACAGCCGGGATCATGCGAAATTACCGGGCGGTCGGGTCGGGTCGGGATTTATTGATGCTTAAATCCACAGTATAAAGGGCGAGAAGCTGTCAACGGCCATCCTAAGCTGAACGCGCCTGCTCTCGTCAGATCGCAGACTGCTACCCAGCTTAGGGCCCAGTAAGTACCGGCATGGGAGACTGGCTGGGAATCCCGGGTGCAGTTGACATTTTGCTCTGTTGCCGCCTTCTGTTCCGATTCCGAAAAGGATTTATTGATGCTTAAATGCACAGTATAAAAAGCACGAAGCTGTCAATGGCCATCCTAAGCTGAACGCGCCTGCTCTCGTCGGATCGCAGACTGCTACCCAGCTTAGGGCCCGGTAAGTACTGGCATGAGAGACTGGCTGGGAATCCTGGTTGCCGTTGACAATTTGCTCTATTGCCGTCTTCCGTTCCGATTCCGAAAAGGATTTATTGATGCTTAAATGCACAGTATACAAAGTGTGAAGCTGTCAACGGCCATCCTAAGCTGATCGCTCCTCCTCTCGTCAGATCGCAGACTGCTACACAGCTTAGGGCCCGGTAAGTACTGGCATGGGAGACTGGCTGGGAATCCCGGGTGCCGTTGACATTTTGCTCTATTGCTGCCTTCCACTCCGATTCCGAAAAGAATTTATTGATGCTTAAATCCACAGTATACAAGGTGTGAAGCTGTAGACGGCCATCCTAAGCTTAACGCGCCTGCTCTCGTCAGATCGCAGTCTGGTACAGATCTTAGGGCCCGGTAAGTACCGGCATGGGACACTGGCTGGGAATCCCGGCTGCCGTTGACATTTTACTCTGTTGCCGCCTTCCGTTCCGATTCCGAAAAGGATTTATTGATGCTTAAATGCACAGTATAAAGGGCGAGAAGCTGTCAACGGCCATCCTAAGCTGAACGTGCCTGCTCTCGTCAGGTCGCAGACTGCTACCCAGCTTAGGGCCCGGTAAGTACCAGCATGGGAGTCTGGCTGGGAATCCCAGGTGTCGTTGACATTTTGCTCTGTTGCCGCCTTCCGCTCCGATTCCGAAAAGGATTTATTGATGCTTAAATGCACAGTATAAAAATCATGAAGCTGTCAATGACCATCCTAAGCTGAATGCGCCTGCTCTCGTCAGATTGCAGACTGATACCCAGCTTAGGGCCCGGTAAGTACCAGCATGGGAGACTGGCTGGGAATCCCGGGTGCAGTTGTCATTTTAATCTGTTGCCGCCTTCCGCTCCGATTCGGAAAAGGATTTATTGATGCTTAAATGCACAGTATAAAGGGCGTGAAGCTGTCAACGGCCATCCTAAGCTGAACGCGCCTGCTCTCGTCAGATTGCAGACTGCTACACAGCTTAGGGCCCGGTAAGTACCAGCATGGGAGGCTGGCTGGGAATCCCAGGTGTTGTTGACATTTTGCTCTGTAGCCGCCTTCCGCTCCGATTACGAAAAGGATTTATTGATGCTTAAATCTACAGTATACAGGGTGTGAAGCCGTCTACGGCTATGCTAAGCTGAATGTGCCTGTTCTTGTCAGATCGCAGACTGCTGCCCGACAAGTACAGGCATGGGAGACTGGCTGGCAATCCAAGGTGCTATTGACATTTTGCTCTGTTGCCGCCTTCCTCTCCGATTCCGAAAAGGATTTATTGATGCTTAAATGCACAGTATAAAGGGCGAGAAGCTGTCAACGGCCATCCTAAGCTGAACGCGCCTGCTCTCGTCAGATCGCAGACTGCTACCCAGCTTAGGGCCCGGTAAGTACTGGCATGGGAGACTGGCTGGGAATCCCGGGTGCTGTTGACATTTTGCTCTATTGCTGCCTTCCGATCCGATTCCGAAAATAATTTATTGATGCTTAAATCCACAGTATACAAGGTGTGAAGCTGTCGACGGCCATCCTAAGCTTAACGCGCCTGCTCTCGACAGATCGCAGACTGGTACAGATCTTAGGGCCCGGTAAGTACCGGCATGGGACACTGGCTGGGAATCCCGGCTGCCGTTGACATTTTGCTCTGTTGCCGCCTTCCGTTCCGATTCCGAAAAGGATTTATTGATGCTTAAATGCACAGTATAAAGGGCGAGAAGCTGTCAACGGCCATCCTAAGCTGAACGCGCCTGTTCTCGTCAGATCGCAGACTGCTACCCAGCTTCGGGCCCGGTAAGTACCAGCGTGGGAGACTGGCTGGGAATCCCGTGTGCAGTTGACATTTTGCTTTGTTTCTGTTCCGATTCCGAAAATTATTTATTGATTCTTAAATTCACAGTATACAAAGTGTGAAGCTGTCAACGGCCATCCTAAGCTGAACGCGCCTGCTCTCGTCAGATCGCAGACTGCTACCCAGCTTAGGGCCCGGTAAGTACCAACATGGGAGACTGCCTGGGAATCCCAGGTGTTGTTGACATTTTGCTCAGTAGCCGCCTTCCGCTCCGATTCCGAAAAGGATTTATTGATGCTTAAATCCACAGTATACAGGGTGTGAAGCCGTCTACGGCTGTCCTAAGCTGAATGTGCCTGTTCTCGTCAGATCGCAGACTGCTGCCCGGCAAGTACGGGCATGGGAGACTGGCTGGCAATCCAAGGTGCTATTGACATTTTGCTCTGTTGCCGCCTTCCGTTCCGATTCCGAAAAGGATTTATTGATGCTTAAATGCACAGTATAAAAATCATGAAGCTGTTAATGGCCATCCTAAGCTGAACGCGCCTGCTCTCATCAGATCACAGACTGCTACTCAGCTTAGGGCCCGGTAAGTACTGGCATGGGAGACTGGCTGGGAATCCCGGTTGCCGTTGACATTTTGCTCTATTGCTGCCTTCCGCTCCGATTCCGAAAAGAATTTATTGATGCTTAAATCCACAGTATACAAGGTGTGAAGCTGTCGACGGCCATCCTAAGCTTAGCGCGCCTGCTCTCGTCAGATCACAGACTGGTACAGATCTTAGGGCCCGGTAAGTACCGACATGGGACACTGGCTGGGAATCCCGGCTGCCGTTGACATTTTGCTCTGTTGCCGCCTTCCGTTCCGATTCCGAAAAGGATTTATTGATGCTTAAATGCACAGTATACAAAGTGTGAAGCTGTCAACGGCCATCGTAAGCTGAACGTGCCTGCTCTCGTCAGATCGCAGACTGCTACCCAGCTTAGGGCCTGGTAAGTACCAGCAGGGGAGACTGGCTGGAAATCCCGGGTGCAGTTGACATTTTAATCTGTTGCCGCCTTCCGCTCCAATTCGGAAAAGGATTTATTGATGCTTAAATTCACAGTATAAAGGGCATGAAGCTGTCAGAGGCCATCCTAAGCTTAACGCGCCTGCTCTCGTCAGAGCGCAGACTGCTACCCAGCTTAGGGCCCGGTAAGTACCAGCATGGGAGACTGGCTGGAAATCTCAGCTGTTGTTGACATTTTGCTCTGTAGCTCTGTAGACATTTTGCTCCGATTCCGAAAAGGATTTATTGATGCTTAAATCCACAGTATACAGGGTGTGAAGCCGTCTACGGCTATCCTAAGCTGAATGCGCCTGTTCTTGTCAGATCGCAGACTGCTGCCCGGCAAGTACGGGCATGGGAGACTGGCTGGCAATCCAAGGTGCTATTGACATTTTGCTCTGTTGCCGCCTTCCTCTCCGATTAAAAAAAATATTTATTGATGCTTAAATCCACAGTATACAAGGCGTGAAGATGTCAACGGCCATCCTAAGCTGAACGCGCCTGCTCTCGTCAGATCGCAGACTGCTACGCAGCTTAGGGCCCAGTAAGTACCGGCATGGGAGACTGGCTGGGAATCCCGGGTGCAGTTGACATTTTGCTCTGTTGCCGCCTTCCGTTCCGATTCCGAAAAGGATTTATTGATGCTTAAATGCACAGTATAAAAAACATGAAGCTGTCAACGGCCATCCTAAGCTGAACGCGCCTGTTCTCGTCAGATCGCAGACTGCTACCCAGCTAAGGGCCCGGTAAGTATTGGCATGGGAGACTGGCTGGGAATCCCGGGTGCCGTTGACATTTTGCTCTATTGCTGCCTTCCGCTCCGATTCCGAAAATAATTTATTGATGCTTAAATCCACAGTATACAAGGTGTGAAGCTGTCGACGGCCATCCTAAGCTTAACGCGCCTGCTCTCGTCAGATCGCAGACTGGTACAGATCTTAGGGCCCGGTAAGTACCGGCATGGGACACTGGCTGGGAATCCCGGCTGCCGTTGACATTTTGCTCTGTTGCCGCCTTCCGTTCCGATTCCGAAAAGGATTTATTGATGCTTAAATGCACAGTATACAAAATGTGAAGCTGTCAACGGCCATCCTAAGATGAACGCGGCTGCTCTTGTCAGATCGCAGACTGATACCCAGCTTAGGGCCAGGTAAGTACCAGCATGGGAGACTGGCTGAGAATCCCGGGTTCAGTTGACATTTTAATCTGTTGCCGCCTTCCGCTCCGATTCGGAAAAGGATTTATTGATGCTTAAATGCACAGTATAAAGGGCGTGAAGCTGTCAACGGCCATCCTAAGCTGAACGCGCCTGCTTTTGTCAGATCGCAGACTGCTACCCAGTTTAGGGCCCGGTAAGTACCAGCATGGGAGACTGGCTGGGAATCCCAGGTGTTGTTGACATTTTGCTCTGTAGCCGCCTTCCGCTCCGATTCCGAAAAGGATTTATTGATGCTTAAATCCACAGTATACAGGGTGTGAAGCCGTCTACGGCTATCCTAAGCTGAATGTGCCTGTTCTTGTCAGATCGCAGACTGCTGCCCGGCAAGTACCGACATGGGAGACTGGCTGGCAATCCAAGGTGCTATTGACATTTTGCTCTGTTGCCCCCTTCCTCTCCGATTCCGAAAAGGATTTATTGATGCTTAAATGCACAGTATAAAGGGCGTGAAGCTGTCAACGGCCATCCTATGCTGAACGCGCCTGCTCTCGTCAGATCGCAGACTGCTACCCAGCTTAGGCCCCGGTAAGTACCAGCATGGGAGACTGGCTGGGAATCTCAGGTGTTGTTGACATTTTGCTCTGTAGCTCTGTAGACATTTTGTTCCGATTCCGAAAAGGATTTATTGATGCTTAAATCCACAGTATACAGGGTGTGAAGCCATCTACGGCTATCCTAAGCTGAATGCGCCTGTTCTTGTCAGATCGCAGACTGCTGCCTGGCAAGTACGGGCATGGGAGACTGGCTGGCAATCCAAGGTGCTATTGACATTTTGCTCTGTTGCCGCCTTCCTCTCCGATTAAAAAAAATATTTATTGATGCTTAAATCCACAGTATACAAGGCGTGAAGTTGTCAATGGCCATTCTTAGCTGAACGCGCCTGCTCTCGTCAGATCGCAAACTGCTACCCAGCTTAGGGCTTGGTAAGTACTGGCATGGGAGACTGGCTGGGAATCCCGGGTGCCGTTGACATTTTGCTCTATTGCTGCCTTCCGCTCCGATTCCGAAAATAATTTATTGATGCTTAAACCCACAGTATACAAGGTGTGAAGCTGTCGACGGCCATCCTAAGCTTAACGCGCCTGCTCTCGTCAGATCGCAGACTGGTACAGATCTTAGGGCCCGGTAAGTACCGGCATGGGACACTGGCTGGGAATCCCGGCTGCCGTTGACATTTTGCTCTGTTGCCGCCTTCCGTTCCGATTCCGAAAAGGATTTATTGATGCTTAAATGCACAGTATAAAGGGCGTGAAGCCGTCAACGGCCATCCTAAGCTGAACGCGCATGCTCTCGTCAGATTGCAGACTGCTACCCAGCTTAGGGCCCGGTAATTACCAGCATGGGAGACTGGCTGGGAATTCCAGGTGTTGTTGACATTTTGCTCTGTAGCCGCCTTCCGCTCCGATTCCGAAAAGGATTTATTGATGCTTAAATCCACAGTATACAGGGTGTGAAGCCGTCTACGGCTATCCTAAGCTGAATGTGCCTGTTCTTGTCAGATCGCAGACTGCTGCCCGGCAAGTACGGGCATGGGAGACTTGCTGGCAATCCAAGGTGCTATTGACATTTTGCTCTGTTGCCGCCTTCCTCTCCGATTCCGAAAAGGATTTATTGATGCTTAAATGCACAGTATAAAGGGCGTGAAGCTGTCAATGGCCATCCTAAGCTGAATGCGCCTGCTCTCGTCAGATCGTAGACTGCTACCCAGCTTAGGGCCTGGTAAGTACCAGCATGGGAGACTGGCTGGGAATCTCAGGTGTTGTTGACGTTTTGCTCTGTAGCTCTGTAGACATTTTGCTCCGATTCCGAAAAGGATTTATTGATGCTTAAATCCACAGTATACAGGGTGTGAAGCCATCTACGGCTATCCTAAGCTGAATGCGCCTGTTCTTGTCAGATCGCAGACTGCTGCCCGGTAAGTACTAGCATGGGAGACTGGCTGGGAATCCCGGGTGCCGTTGACATTTTGCTCTATTGCTGCCTTCCGCTCCGATTCCGAAAATAATTTATTGATGCTTAAATCAACAGTATACAAGGTGTGAAGCTGACGACGGCCATCCTAAGCTTAACGCGCCTGCTCTCGTCAGATCGCAGACTGGTACAGATCTTAGGGCCCGGTAAGTACCGGCATGGGACACTGGCTGGGAATCCCGGCTGCCGTTGACATTTTGCTCTGTTGCCGCCTTCCGCTCCGATTCGGAAAAGGATTTATTGATGCTTAAATCCACAATATACAGGGTGTGAAGCTGTCAACGGCCATCCTAAGCCTGAACGTGCCTGCTCTCCTCAGATCGCAGACCGCTGCCCGGCAGATACCGGCATGGGAGACTGGCTGGCAATCCAAGGTGCCATTGACATTTTGCTCTGTTGCCGCCTTGCTCTCCGATTAATAAAAATATTTATTGATGCTTAAATCCACAATATACAAGGCGTAAAGATGTCAACGGCCATCCTAAGCTGAACGCACCTGCTCTCGTCAGATCGCAGACTGCTACCCAGCTTAGGGCCCAGTAAGTACCGGCATGGGAGACTGGCTGGGAATCCCGGGTGCAGTTGACATTTTGCTCTGTTGCCGCCTTCTGTTCCGATTCCGAAAAGGATTTATTGATGCTTAAATGCACAGTATAAAAAACATGAAGCTGTCAATGGCCATCCTAAGCTTAACGCGCCTGCTCTCGTCAGATCACAGACTGCTACCCAGCTTAGGGCCCAGTAAGTACCGGCATGGGAGACTGGCTGGGAATCCCAGTTGCTGTTGACATCTTGCTCTGTTGACGCATTCCGCTCCGATTCCGAAAAGGATTTATTGATGCTTAAATCCACAGTATACAGGGTGTGAAGATGTCTACGGCCATCCTAAACTGAATGCGCCTGTTCTCGTCAGATCGCAGACTGCTACCCAGCTTCAGGCCTGGTAAGTACCAGCATGGGAGACTGGCTGGGAATCCCGAGTGCAGTTGCCATTTTAATCTGTTGCCACCTTCCGCTCCGATTCAGAAAAGGATTTATTGATGCTTAAATCCACAATATACAGGCTGTGAAGCTGTCAACGGCCATCCTAAGCCTGAACGTGCCTGCTCTCCTCAGATCGCAGACTGCTGCCCGGCAGATACAGGCATGGGAGACTGGCTGGCAATCCAAGGTGCCATTGACATTTTGCTCTGTTGCCGCCTTCTTCTCCGAATAATAAAAATATTTATTGATGCTTAAATCCACAATATACAAGGCGTAAAGATGTCAATGGCCATCCTAAGCTGAACGTGCCTGCTCTCGTCAGATCGCAGACTGCTACCCAACTTAGGGCCCGGTAAGTACTGGCATGGGAGACTGGCTGGGAATCCCGGGTGCCGTTGACATTTTGCTCTATTGCTGCCTTCCGCTCCGATTCCGAAAATAATTTATTGATGCTTAAATCCACAGTATACAAGGTGTGAAGCTGTCGACGGCCATCCTAAGCTTAACGCGCCTGCTCTCGTCAGATCGCAGACTGGTACAGATCTTAGGGCCCGGTAAGTACCGGCATGGGACACTGGCTGGGAATCCCGGCTGCCGTTGCCCTTTTGCTCTGTTGCCGCCTTCCGTTCCGATTCCGAAAAGGATTTATTGATGCTTAAATGCACAGTATAAAGGGCGAGAAGCTGTCAACGGCCATCCTAAGCTGAACGCGCCTGCTCTCGTCAGATCGCAGACTGCTACTCAGCTTAGGGCCCGGTAAGTACCAGCATGGGAGACTGGCTGGGAATCCCAGGTGTCGTTGACATTTTGCTCTGTTGCCGTCTTCCGCTCCGATTCCAAAAAGGATTTATTGATGCTTAAATCCACAGTATACAGGGTGTGAAGATGTCTAAGGCCATCCTAAGCTGAATGCGCCTGTTCTCGTCAGATCGCAAACTGCTACCCAGCTTCGGGCCTGGTAAGTACCAGCATGGGAGACTGGCTGGGAATCCCGGGTGCAGTTGACATTTTGCTCTGTTTCTCCTCCGATTCCGAAAATTATTTATTGATGCTTAAATCCACAGTATACAAAGTGTGAAACTGTCAACGGCCATCCTAAGCTGAACGCGCCTGCTCTTGTCAGATCGCAGACTGCTACCCAGCTTAGGGCCTGGTAAGTAGCAGCATGGGAGACTGGCTGGGAATCCCGGGTGCAGTTGACATTTTAATCTGTTGCCGCCTTCCGTTCCGATTCGGAAAAGGATTTATTGATGCTTAAATCCACAATATACAGGGTGTGAAGCTGTCAACGGCCATCCTAAGCCTGAACGTGCCTGCTCTCCTCAGACCGCAGACTGCTGCCCGGCAGTTACCGGCATGGGAGACTGGCTGGCAATCCAAGGTGCCATTGACATTTTGCTCTGTTGCCGCCTTCCTCTCCGATTAATAAAAATATTTATTGATGCTTAAATCCACAATATACAAGGCGTGAAGATGTCAACGGCCATCCTAAGCTGAACGCGCCTGCTCTCGTCAGATCGCAGACTGCTACCCAGCTTAGGGCCCAGTAAGTACCGGCATGGGAGACTGGCTGGGAATCCCGGATGCAGTTGACATTTTGCTCTGTTGCCGCCTTCCGTTCCGATTCGAAAATAATTTATTGATGCTTAAATCCACAGTATACAAGGTGTGAAGCTGTCGACGACCATCCTAAGCTTAACGCTCCTGCTCTCGTCAGATCGCAGACTGGTACAGATCTTAGGGCCCGGTAAGTACCGGCATGGGACACTGGCTGGGAATCCCGGCTGCCGTTGCCATTTTGCTCTGTTGCCGCCTTCCGTTCCGATTCCGAAAAGGATTTATTGATGCTTAAATGCACAGTATACAAAGTGTGAAGCTGTCAACGGCCATCCTAAGCTGAACGCGCCTGCTCTCGTCAGATTGCAGAATGCTACCCAGCTTAGGGCCCAGTAAGTACCAGCATGGGAGACTGGCTGGGAATCTCAGGTGTTGTTGACATTTTGCTCCGATTTCGAAAAGGATTTATTGATGCTTAAATCCACAGTATACAGGGTGTGAAGCCGTCTACGGCTATCCTAAGCTGAATGCGCCTGTTCTTGTCAGATCGCAGACTGCTGCCCGGCAAGTACGGGCATGGGAGACTGGCTGGCAATCCAAGGTGCTATTGACATTTTGCTCTGTTGCCGCCTTCCTCTCCGATTAAAAAAAATATTTATTGATGCTTAAATCCACAGTATACAAGGCGTGAAGATGTCAACGGCCATCCTCAGCTGAACGCGCCTGCTCTCGTCAGATCGCAGACTGCTACGCAGCTTAGGGCCCAGTAAGTATCGGCATGGGAGACTGGCTGGGAATCCCGGGTGCAGTTGACATTTTGCTCTGTTGCCGCCTTCCGTTCAGATTCCGAAAAGGATTTATTGATGCTTAAATGCACAGTATAAAAAGCATGAAGCTGTCAATGGCCATCCTAAGCTGAACGCGCCTGCTCTTGTCAGATCACAGACTGGTACAGATCTTGGGGCCCGGTAAGTACTGGCTGGGAATCCTGGCTGCTGTTGACATTTTGCTCTGTTGCCGCCTTCCGTTCTGATTCCGAAAAGGATTTATTGATGCTTAAATGCACAGTATAAAGGGCGTGAAGCTGTCAACGGCCATCCTAAGCTGAACGCGCCTGCTCTCGTCAGATCGCAGACTGCAACCCAGCTTAGGGCCCGGTAAATACCAGCATGGGAGACTGACTGGGAATCCCAGGTGTCGTTGACATTTTGCTCTGTTGCCGCCTTCCGCTCCGATTCCGAAAAGCATTTATTGATGCTTAAATCCACAGTATACAGGGTGTGAAGATGTCTACGGCCATCCTAAGCTGAATGTGCCTGTTCTCGCCAGATCGCAGACTACTACCTAGCTTCGGGCCTGGTAAGTACCAGCATGGGAGACTGGCTGGAATCCCGGGTGCAGTTGACATTTTGCTCTGTTTCTGCTCCGATTCCGAAAATTATTTATTGATGCTTAAATCCACAGTATACAAAGTATGAAGCTGTCAACGGCCATCCTAAGCTGAACGCGCCTGCTCTCGTCAGATCGCAGACTGCTACCCAGCTTAGAGGCTGGTAAGTACCAGCATGGGAGACTGGCTGGAATCCCGGGTGCAGTTGACATTTTAATCTGTTGCCGCCTTCCGCTCCGATTCGGAAAAGGATTTATTGATGCTTAAATCCACAATATACAGGGTGTGTAGCTGTCAACAGCCATCCTAAGCTGAACGGGTCTGCTTTCCTCAGATCGCAGACTGCTGCCCGGGAGATACCGGCATGGGAGACTGGCTGGCAATCCAAGGTGCTATTGACATTTTGCTATGTTGCCGCCTTCCTCTCCTATTAATAAAAATATTTATTGATGCTTAAATCCACAATATACAAGGCGTGAAGATGTCAACGGCCATCCTAAGCTGAACGCGCCTACTCTCGTCAGATCGCAGACTGCTACCCAGCTTAGGGCCCGGTAAGTAATGGCATGGGAGACTGGCTGGGAATCCCGGTTGCCGTTGACATTTTGCTCTATTGCTGCCTTCAGCTCCGATTCCGAAAATAATTTATTGATGCTTAAATCCACAGTATACAAGGTGTGAAGCTGTCGACGGCCATCCTAAGCTTAACGCGCCTGCTCTCGTCAGATCGCAGACTTTTACCCAGCTTAGGGCCTGGTAAGTACCAGCATGGGAGACTGGCTGGGAATCTCAGGTGTTGTTGACATTTTGCTCTGTAGCTCTGTAGACATTTTGATCCGATTCCGAAAAGGATTTATTGATGCTTAAATCCACAATATACAGGGTGTGAAGCCGTCTACGGCTATCCTAAGCTGAATGCGCCTGTTCTTGTCAGATCGCAGACTGCTGCCCGGCAAGTACGGGCATGGGAGGCTGGCTGGCAATCCAAGGTGCTATTGTCATTTTGCTCTGTTGCCGCCTTCCTCTCCGATTAAAAAAAAATATTTATTGATGCTTAAATCCACAGTATACAAGGTGTGAAGCTGTCGACGGCCATCCTAAGCTTAACGCGCCTGCTCTCGTCAGATCGCAGACTGGTACAGATCTTAGGGCCCGGTAAGTACCGGCATGGGACACTGGCTGGGAATCCCGGCTGCCGTTGACATTTTGCTCTGTTGCCGCCTTCCGTTCCGCTCCGATTCGGAAAAGGATTTATTGATGCTTAAATGCACAGTATAATTGCCGTGAAGCTGTCAACGGCCATTCTAAGCTGAACGCGCCTGCTCTCGTCAGATCGCAGACTGCTACCCAGCTTAGGGCCTGGTATGTACCAGCATGGGAGACTGGCTGGGAATCTCAGGTGTTGTTGACATTTTGCTCTGTAGCTCTGTAGACATTTTGCTCCGATTTCGAAAAGGATTTATTGATGCTTAAATCCACAGTATACAGGGTGTGAAGCCGTCTACGGCTATCCTAAGCTGAATGCGCCTGTTCTTGTCAGATCGCAGACTGCTGCCCGGCAAGTACGGGCATGGGAGACTGGCTGGCAATCCAAGGTGCTATTGACATTTTGCTCTGTTGCCGCCTTCCTCTCCGATTAAACAAAATATTTATTGATGCTTAAATCCACAGTATACAAGGTGTGAAGCTGTCGACGGCCATCCTAAGCTTAACGCGCCTGCTCTCGTCAGATCGCAGACTGGTACAGATCTTAGGGCCCGGTAAGTACCGGCATGGGACACTGGCTGGGAATCCCGGCTGCCGTTGACATTTTGCTCTGTTGCCGCCTTCCGTTCCGATTCCGAAAAGGATTTATTGATGTTTAAATGCACAGTATACAAAGTGTGAAGCTGTCAACGGCCATCCTAAGCTGAATTCGCCTGCTCTCGTCAGATCGCAGACTGCTGGCCGGCAAGTACGGGCATGGGAGACTGGCTGGCAATCCAAGGTGCTATTGACATTTTGCTCTGTTGCCGCCTTCCTCTCCGATTAAAAAAAATATTTATTGATGCTTAAATCCACAGTATACAAGGCGTGAAGATGTCAACGGCCATCCTAAGCTGAACGCGCCTGCTCTCGTCAGATCGCAGACTGCTACGCAGCTTAGGGCCCAGTAAGTACCGGCATGGGAGACTGGCTGGGAATCCCGGGTGCAGTTGCCGCCTTCCGTTCCGATTCCGAAAAGGATTTATTGATGCTTAAATGCACAGTATAAAAAGCATGAAGCTGTCAATGGCCATCCTAAGCTGAACGTGCCTGCTCTCGTCAGATCGCAGACTGGTACAGATCTTGGGGCCCGGTAAGTACCGGCATGGGACACTGGCTGGGAATCCTGGCTGCCGTTGACATTTTGCTCTGTTGCCGCCTTCCGTTCCGATTCCGAAAAGGATTTCTTGATGCTTAAATGCACAGTATAAAGGGCGAGAAGCTGTCAACGGCCATCCTAAGCTGAACGCGCCTGCTCTCGTCAGATTGCAGACTGCTACCCAGCTTAGGGCCCGGTAAGTACCAGCATGGGAGACTGACTGGGAATCCCAGGTGTCGTTGACATTTTGCTCTGTTGCCGCCTTCTGCTCCGATTCCGAAAAGGATTTATTGATGCTTAAATCCACAGTATACAGGGTGTGAAGATGTCTACGGCCATCCTAAGCTGAATGTGCCTGTTCTCGTCAGATCGCAGACTGCTACCCAGCTTCGGGCCTGGTAAGTACCAGCATGGGAGTCTGGCTGGGAATCCTGGGTGCAGTTGACATTTTGCTCTGTTTCTGCTCCGATTCCGAAAATTATTTATTGATGCTTAAATCCACAGTATACAAAGTGTGAAGCTGTCAACGACCATCCTAAGCTGAACGCGCCTGCTCTCGTCAGATCACAGACTGCTACCCAGCTTAGGGCCTGGTAAGTACCAGCATGGGAGACTGGCTGGAATCCCGGGTGCAGTTGACATTTTAATCTGTTGCCGCCTTCCGCTCCGATTCGGAAAAGGATTTATTGATGCTTAAATCCACAATATACAGGGTGTGAAGCTGTCAACGGCCATCCTAAGCTGAACGGGTCTGCTCTCCTCAGATCGCAGACTGCTGCCCGGGAGATACCGGCACGGGAGACTGGCTGGCAATCCAAGGTGCTATTGACATTTTGCTATGTTGCCGCCTTCCTCTCCTATTAATAAAAATATTTATTGATGCTTAAATCCACAATATACAAGGCGTGAAGATGTCAACGGCCATCCTAAGCTGAACGCGCCTACTCTCGTCAGATCGCAGACTGCTACCCAGCTTAGGGCCCGGTAAGTACTGGCATGGGAGACTGGCTGGGAATCCCGGTTGCCGTTGACATTTTGCTCTATTGCTGCCTTCCGCTCCGATTCCGAAAATAATTTATTGATGCTTAAATCCACAGTATACAAGGTGTGAAGCTGTCGACGGCCATCCTAAGCTTAACGCGCCTGCTCTCGTCAGATCGCAGACTTTTACCCAGCTTAGGGCCTGGTAAGTACCAGCATGGGAGACTGGCTGGGAATCTCAGGTGTTGTTGACATTTTGCTCTGTAGCTCTGTAGACATTTTGCTCCGATTCCGAAAAGGATTTATTGATGCTTAAATCCACAATATACAGGGTGTGAAGCCGTCTACGGCTATCCTAAGCTGAATGCGCCTGTTCTTGTCAGATCGCAGACTGCTGCCCGGCAAGTACAGGCATGGGAGACTGGCTGGCAATCCAAGGTGCTATTGACATTTTGCTCTGTTGCCGCCTTCCTCTCCGATTAAAAAAAAATATTTATTGATGCTTAAATCCACAGTATACAAGGTGTGAAGCTGTCGACGGCCATCCTAAGCTTAACGCGCCTGCTCTCGTCAGATCGCAGACTGGTACAGATCTTAGGGCCCGGTAAGTACCGGCATGGGACACTGGCTGGGAATCCCGGCTGCCGTTGACATTTTGCTCTGTTGCCGCCTTCCGTTCCGCTCCGATTCGGAAAAGGATTTATTGATGCTTAAATGCACAGTATAATTGCCGTAAAGCTGTCAACGGCCATTCTAAGCTGAACGCGCCTGCTCTCGTCAGATCGCAGACTGCTACCCAGCTTAGGGCCTGGTATGTACCAGCATGGGAGACTGGCTGGGAATCTCAGGTGTTGTTGACATTTTGCTCTGTAGCTCTGTAGATACTTTGCTCCGATTTCGAAAAGGATTTATTGATGCTTAAATCCACAGTATACAGGGTGTGAAGCCGTCTACGGCTATCCTAAGCTGAATGCGCCTGTTCTTGTCAGATCGCAGACTGCTGCCCGGCAAGTACGGGCATGGGAGACTGGCTGGCAATCCAAGGTGCTATTGACATTTTGCTCTGTTGCCGCCTTCCTCTCCGATTAAAAAAAATATTTATTGATGCTTAAATCCACAGTATACAAGGCATGAAGATGTCAACGGCCATCCTAAGCTGAACGCGCCTGCTCTCGTCAGATCGCAGACTGCTACGCAGCTTAGGGCCCAGTAAGTACCGGCATGGGAGACTGGCTGGGAATCCCGGGTGCAGTTGACATTTTGCTCTGTTTCTGCTCCGATTCCGAAAATTATTTATTGATGCTTAAATCCACAGTATACAAAGTGTGAAGCTGTCAACGGCCATCCTAAGCCTGAACGTGCCTGCTCTCCTCAGATCGCAGACTGCTGCCCGGCAGATACCGGCATGGGAGACTGGCTGGCAATCCAAGGTGCCATTGACATTTTGCTCTGTTGCCGCCTTCCTCTCCGATTAATAAAAATATTTATTGATGCTTAAATCCACAATATACAACGCATAAAGATGTCAACGGCCATCCTAAGCTGAACGCGCCTGCTCTCGTCAGATCGCAGACTGCTACCCAGCTTAGGGCCTAGTAAGTACCGGCATAGGAGACTGGCTGGGAATCCCGGGTGCAGTTGACATTTTGCTCTGTTGCCGCCTTCTGTTCCGATTCCGAAAAGGATTTATTGATGCTTAAATGCACAGTATAAAAAACACGAAGCTGTCAAAGGCCATCCTAAGCTGAACGCGCCTGCTCTCGTCAGATCGCAGACTGGTACAGATCTTAGGGCCCGGTAAGTACCAGCATGGGAGACTGGCTGGGAATCCCAGGTGTTGTTGACATTTTGCTCTGTAGCCGCCTTCCGCTCCGATTCCGAAAAGGATTTATTGATGCTTAAATCCACAGTATACAGGGTGTGAAGCCGTCTACGGCTATCCTAAGCTGAATGTGCCTGTTCTTGTCAGATCGCAGACTGCTGCCCGGCAAGTACGGGCATGGGAGACTGGCTGGGAATCCCGGGTGCCGTTAACATTTTGCTCTATTGCTGCCTTCCGCTCCGATTCCGAAAATAATTTATTGATGCTTAAATCCACAGTATAATCCACGCCTGCTCTCGTCAGATCGCAGACTGGTACAGATCTTAGGGCCCGGTAAGTACCGGCATGGGACACTGGCTGGGAATCCCGTCTGCCGTTGACATTTTGCTCTGTTGCCGCCTTCCATTCCGATTCCGAAAAGGATTTATTGATGCTTAAATGCACAGTATAAAGGTCGAGAAGCTGTCAAGGGCAATCCTA